>NW_020175454.1:208220-219561 GCF_003031525.2 Neophocaena asiaeorientalis asiaeorientalis
CGTGAAGGGAGCCTGGGGTCCTCGGGGACCCGGGTCCACGGGGGCGGCTCTGTCTTTGCTCCCCGTGACCCCGCCTTCTCGTCCTGCCTGGGAACGTCAGGGTCCCATGCGGAAATCCTGGGGTGCACCCTGAGCGCCCGATGGAGACCGTGCTGGGGGGCGGGGGCCGTCATAAAAGCCCGTCCAATGCGACCGGCCCAGATGCTTTCTTTGAGGTTTTTGGTCTGGAAGGTGGAGGAGTTTGGCCCCTGTTGGCGAGGGTTTTCTCTGTGTGTGTTTTGGCCGAGCCGTGTGGCTTGTGGGGTCTTAGTTCTCCGACCGGGATCAAACCCGTACCCCCTGCAGTGGAAGCGCAGAGTCCTAACCACTGGGCCGCCGGGGAGGTCCCGATGGGCTTTTTTTTTTTTTAATGCACAATTTTTTAAAGCTGCTTAAAAGATATTTCAGGTCCAGGAAGGACCCTGAGGCTGACTTTGAGCTCTTGGGCTCCCCGAGCACATCCCACAGGTGGGTGACCACGCACCTGTCTGATAATTAGTGATTGGGTTACTCTTACCTTCTTGGTCTGTCCTGGACTTCAACCTGTGCTCTTTGGGGAGAAAGCACTTGCTGGACAGTGTGGTTCCTTTCCCTGGGGCTTGAGACCATAGGCATCCATCCTCCCCCATCCTGGACACCAGACGTCTGAGGTCAAGGTGTCCCAGGGCCGCGCTCCCTCCAGAGGCTCCAGGGGAGGGTGCTTCTTGCCTCTTCCAGCTTCTGGGGCTCCAGGCATCCCTGGACTCGTGGCCGCCTCCCTCCCATCTCTGCCTCTGTCTTCACGGGGCTTCTCCTCTGTGCCTGTGTCCCTCCTCTTCTGTCTCTTAGAAGGACCCTGTCATTGGGTATAGGGCCACCCTCCTCCAGGAGGACCTCATCTCAGACCCTTTGTTCCATCACATCTGCAGAGACCCTGTTTCCTAATAAGGTCCTGTTCTGAGGTTTTCAGAGGGTGTGACGTTTGGGGGCACCGTTCACGCCAGGACGGCTGGTGTGGAGAGCCCTCACAAGTGGCCGCCATGCATAGCCGCCGTACTGTGTGCCTGGGGCCTTTCCAGCCCCACAGCCGAAAGCCTCGTGTAGACCTGTGGTAACTCTACTCCACGACTCAGCACAGAAACCAGAGGCCCGTGTCATCCGGCTCTGCAGGCTGCAGCTTTTTCTCCTGCTTTTGCCAATTCTGTTGCCCTCTTTTCTGTTTTATTCTTTCTCTTCTCCCTTGTCTAAAAGGAACCGTTAACGACCGTGTGTGAATTCTACGCAAAGCTCAGGCCCACTCCCCCCAAAGGCAGCGGCTAGAACCTGGGGACGCGGGGGCCTGGCGCCGGCCACGTACCCTCACTGCGGGGTCCTTCCTTGCAGACGGCCGGCTGGACACGGAGGTCTCGGAGTTCTACGAGGAGACCACGGTGAAGTTCTCAGAGCTGTCAGAGGAGCTGCTGTGGGAGTACATCAACAGCGGAGAGCCCATGTGAGTCTCTGTTGGGAGCTGCGGTGCCGAGTCCCCGCTGTGGGCGGCGGACACACTGGGCGCGTGGCTCAGCCTGTGTTGGGGGCCAGGGCTCCTGACGAGCCCGGTGCCCCGGTGCCTGGAAGGTGCTGGAAGGAT
Organism: Neophocaena asiaeorientalis asiaeorientalis; assembly: GCF_003031525.2. Classification (NCBI taxonomy): domain Eukaryota; kingdom Metazoa; phylum Chordata; class Mammalia; order Artiodactyla; family Phocoenidae; genus Neophocaena; species Neophocaena asiaeorientalis. The sequence continues at coordinate 209,869 of NW_020175454.1, forward strand.
GCCTTCCTGGGGGTCCCCGTCCCGTGGATGCTCCTACAGCACAGCCGGCCCTCCCAGGGCGCCACGCCCGCTCCCATGATGGTGGGGCAGCCGGGGCCGGTCCCTGGAGGGCAGAGGTCACCATGACCCCGATGTCACTGGCCGCCCCAAAGCGCGCCGGGTCCGGGCAGTAGTCTTCTCAAGGTCACGGAGGCTCAGCTCGTTCTGCAGCCTCGCTGGCTTCGCTCCCCACCCCCGCCGGGGCTGGGCTCGGCGCCAGCTGGTGGCTGCTGGCCTCGCCACGGGTCTGACGGTGCCCCGGGGACCAGCCTCCCCATGTATCTTCAGGAAGCGGCTCACTCCGGGTGCTCGCGAGGGGCCGGGCACTGACAGCCGTGGGGAGGTGAGCGCAGAAGCCCTGGGCTCCTGAGACCGAGGGTCCGAGCATGTGTTCTGCTGGTTAAAGCCGGTCTCAGGCCTGTTCAAGGTAAAGGCAGGGGAGAAGAGTCTCCCAGGGGTATTGATCTTGTGGAAGCAGCCCCAGCAAAGGAACTCCCCGACCGCCTTGTCCTTCTGGCGGGCGTGGCAGCCCCCACTGCAGGGTAGTGAGGGGTGTGCTGTGCGCCCGGCCCCGTTCTCACCATCTTCTGTGATGATGGGCCCTCACAGGAGCCTCAGATCTGGGGCATCCTAGTCTGCTTGGGGTCCTAAGAAAGCGCTACAGGCAGGGAGCTTGTAAACGAGAGACTTATTTCTCACCGTCCTGGAGGCTGGAGGTCTGAGATCCTGGCGAGGCCAGATTTAGCGTCTGGTGAGGCTGCTTCCTGGTTCATAGATGGTGACTCCTTGCTGTGTCCTCGCCTGGAGGAAGGGGCCAGGGAGCCCCCTGGGGTCTCTTTTAGAAGGACACTAATCCCATCCACGGGGGCTGCACCCTCATGACCTCATCACCTCCCCGAGGTCCCACCTCCTGACACCATCGCGTTGTGGGTTAGGATTCCGCAGGGCGCCGGGCTCTGGGTGGTGACGGCTGTCAAGAGCGGAGCTGCTGGGTATCAGGGTGTCTGATCAGGACAACACACCAAAACGAGAGGCAGGGTCAGGCCGTTCCCGCTGCAGCTGCAGCGGGACCAAGAGGCTGAACCAGAGGGCGTGCCAGCTCCCCCGTCCCCTTTCCCCCAGGAGAGGGCCCGGGCGAGGGTTGGGGGGTGAGCGCAGGCGTGAGGACCATGGGGGTGGGTTCACTGCCGGGGGGGGCGGCCCAGATCACTGCCGCTGTCGCTTTATGGAGCCGTGTCTGGCACAGCGGGAGAGGCGGGGGAGTCAGGGCGGAGGGAGGGGCTTCATGGCCCCGTCTTCCCCCGTAAGGAGGTCTCAGCAGTGGCGCCTGGGGAAGACCTGGGCCGAGGACCCACATGAATGGACATCCGAGGGACGGGGATGCAGGTGGCAGGAGAGTACGGCCGGGGGCCTGGGTCCTTGACAGCAATCCCCCTCCCCTCAGAGAGCCTGCTGGTGGCCATGCGCCAGGCCTGGAGTGGGGGGGCAGCTTCCTGAGTGGCCGCCAGGTGCCCCTCGTCACGCCCCAGGGGCGGGACCGAGGGGTCACTTGGGATCTGGGCCTGGACGCCCCAGTGCACAGCCACCCGGGTCCAAGGTTGGCGGGTTCCCCTGCAGGGGTCCTGGCTGCAGGTCTGCTGACCCCAGGAAGGTCAACGTCGCTGCCATCTTCTCTACCCTCCTTCCCTCCCCGCTGTGGTTCCCCGCCCCAGGGACAAGGCTGGCGGCTACGGGATCCAGGCGCTGGGCGGGATGCTGGTGGAGTACGTGCACGGGGACTTCCTCAATGTCGTGGGCTTCCCCCTGAACCACTTCTGCAAGGAGCTGGCACGGCTGTACTACCCGCCCCGCCCCGAGGACCTGCGGCGCGTCAGGCATGACTCCATCCCCGCCGTCGACACCTTCGAGAACCTGAGTGACTCGGAGGCAGGTGGCTCAGACCCAGGTCAGAGCGCCAAGGGCGGCCGTGGTGGCGAGCAGGTGGACGGAGACCGGTCACAGGCTCCGCGCACGCTGGATGCAGCCCTTAACGGGGCGGAGAGCCGGCCCCCGTTCCCCACAGGCCTCCTGGAGCTGATGGACGGCTTCAAAGCATCCAAGGTACCTGTGTGATTCATGACCACATGACCCCAACACAGGGGAGCCCAAAACCGCAGGCATCCATCCTCCCCCATCCCGGGGACCACAGCTCAAGGTGTCCCGGGGCTGTGCTCCCTCCAGAGGGTCCCGGGGAGGGTCCTTCTCGCCTCTTCCAGCTTCTGGGGGCTCCAGGCGTCCCTGGGCTCGTGGCCACCTCCCTCCCGTCTCTGCCTCTGTCTTCCCGGGGCTTCTCCTCTGTGTCTGTGTCTCTCCTCTTCTGTGTCTTAGAAGGACCCTGTCATTGGATGTAGGGCCACCCTCCTCCAGGAGGAACTCATCTCAGACCCTTCACTGCATCACCTCTGCAGAGACCCTGTTTCCACATAAGGCCTCATTCCCATATTTTGGGGGTCAGGGCATGCACATATCCTTTTGGGGCCACCGTTGAGCCCATAACTGTGGTCTGTGCCTGGAGGGGGCAGGGCGGGGTCTGTGCGGGTGTTTGAAGGTAAGCAGGCCTCACGTGACCCCAGCGAGGGGCCACATTATGTCCCCAGCCCAGGGAGGTGGGGCTGGAATGCCGGCTGTGCGGCCGCCTCTGGGACCCTGCAGCCCTGCTGGCTGGGCAGCAGGTGGATTGTGGCCCCCAGGACGCCAGCTGCCTGCAGGGCAGACCAGGTCAGTGTGTGTGTCCTCGTCATCCTGTGGCCTCTGGATCTCGGGCAGCCGTCCCAGCCAGAGGGTGTCCTGGGCAGGGGAGGGGGCAGTGCTGGGCCAGCTCGATGCTTCCTGGAACCACCAGGTACCTTTGACCACAGGTTGCCCTGTGCCCACGTGCAGGTGCTTCAGGGAAGCCCCAGGCCCGGGGCCCGATGGGAAGTGGGTTGGGCAGCGTCCCAGCCAGCTGGCGTCCACCATCTCCCTGGCTCCTGTGGACGCACTTGTGCACCCACCCAGCTGTGACACGTGGCCCGGCCCTCCCCCTTCCCCACCAGGCCCTCTCCTGCAGCTCTGGGCTCCTGGGGGTTGGAGCAGGGGGCGGCCTTGCTCGCGCTGGGGCCCCTCAGGGGTAGCCTCAGTGGCTCGTGGAGAGACAGGACACTGGCTGGGGAAGGACCGGGGGCCTGACCTTCCCCCCCTCCACCCCGGCCACCTTCCTGTCACCTCCTCCTCAGGAGAGGGGACCTGTGTGCCTAGGATGGAGGTGGTTCTGCTGCGTTGTAGGTCAGATTCTCTGATCCACCTGGAGATGCTGGCGCAGACAGCGCTGCTGCAGCCCGTCAGGCTGGCGCTCGGTGGAGTTGTGCTGTGCTTGCACGGTCTGTCGCTCTAGCATCCATCCATCCATCCGTCTGTCCATTTCATCTGTCTGTCATCTATATCATCAATCTATATATACTGTCATTATCGTCTGTCAGCGTACCTGTCATCTGTCCATCCGTCCTCTGATCTAGGTATAATCTATGTCCGTCGTCTATGTATGTCTATCGTTTACCTATATCTATTGTTACTATCATCTGTCTGCCTTCTGTCCATCCATTCATACATCCGTCTCCCTACCTATCATTTATCTCTCCACCAATGTATCAATCATCTATCCAGCTATGTATCATCTGTGTCCATCTATATCTATCTATACGTATCATTATATATATATATCATTATCCATCTTCTCTGTATCCACCGATAATCTAGCTATCATTTACCTATCTGTATCTATCTGTTATCTGTATTTATCTATCTACATCATCGATGTGTGCATACCTATGGTTATCTATCTATATAACCATCATCTGTCTATCCATCCCTCTACTTATCTGTGTATAATTTATATTTATTGTCTCTCTGTAGCTGTTGTTATCATCCGTCTTCTCTCCATTGTTCATCATCCATTTTCCTACCATTTGTCTGTCTGTCTCTGTTTATCTATTTATCTATCATCTGTCTATCCACCTGCTTATCTGTCACGTCTGTCTGTCTATCGTCTGTGTCTATTATTATTCCTATTTATATATCCACCCATTTATTTATCATCTCTATCTGTATATATCATCTACATGTCTATTATTATCACCTGCCTACCTGTCTATCCCTCCATCCACCCATTTACCTATCTATCACCTGTCTGTATCTGTCACCTATCTACATACCTCCCCATCTGTCCATCCACCCTCGTGTGACACGGGTCTCCTTACAAAGGTCTCCCAATGGCTGACCATGCCGACCAAGCCGGGGTCTGCTGGGGGTCTTGGAGCAAGTGTCACCCACCCCCCGCCCCAGATCAGTCATGGTAGTTCTGGACGCAGCTCAGGGAGAGCCCTTTCCCGAAGTGCCCCTTTACTCGTCCCTGGAGGTGTCTGCGTTACGACGAGGTGAGAGTTCCAGAGAGGTTTACGGTGTCACGTGAGGGTGTGTCCTGAGCAGCGTGGAGCGTCCGTGTCCTGCGCAGAGGCCCGTCTCCACATGGTGTCATCCTGAGGTCCTGGGACTTGGGGCGTCGACGTAGGAACCTTGGGGGGACACCACACAGCCCCTGACAGCAGCGCTTTGGTCTTTCTCCACTGGGACAGTTTCTCTGCTTGGTGTTCGTCGACTTGGTCTTACCTGGAGCAAACCTTGTACAACCTGGAGCCTAAACCCACTCGCCTCTGCAGAAGTTTCCCTTGATGAGCTCGATGTTTTTGAGCATCCTGCCGTCCCTCTTTGGAGTCCCTGGGAATAAAGAGCAACTGATAAGTCACGTTGTACGTCTAACTGTAACTGTTCTTCACGGACAGGTCCTGTTCACGGCTTGCAAGCTCAAACTGTTTGATGTGTTAAAAGACCAAGGCCCCCTGCAGGCCGTGGATGTCGCCTGCAAACTCAGCACCTGCGCGGACAGGACTGAGCAGCTGCTGGATGTGTGCGCGGCCCTGGGTTTACTGGAGAAGACGCGCAGAGGTGAGGGGCTTCCTGGGTGTCTTTCCAGCAACTGTGCCTGCGAGACCAAGTCACCAGGTGACAGTGGCTTCTGAGCCGAGGCAGGGAGGACAGACCATGCGTCATCCCTGTGCCCCAAGAATGCCCCAGAGGGTCAGCAGAGGATGGGTGGAAGGAGGAAACGCGCGCGCATGCGTGTGTGCGTGGTGTGTGTGCGTGTGTGTGCGTGCATGTGTGTGTGCGTGCGTGTGTGCGTGTGTGGTGTGTTAGGAGACAGGCTTCTTTATGGGCTCAGAGGGCCTGTATCTGCCACGGTTCTCGAGAGAAACAGCCCATAGGGTTTGTATGTGTGCACAGCATAGATACCAGTTTATTCTTACTTATTTGTTTAGATAGGCAGACAGATGAGGTGGATGGATGGATAGATAGATATCGATTGATAATAGGGATGATAGATAGGTACGTGGATGGATAGCTAGATGATAGATAAACAGATGATACGTGGATGGGTGAATGGACAAATAGGTAATAGATGGGTGGGTGGATAAATGACGGCTAGATAGATTGTTTGGTTGATAGGTGGGTGCATGGATATGTAGATAGATAAGCAGATAGATGGATGAAGAGGTAGAGGATAGAAAGATAGCTAGGTTGATAGGTGATCCATAAATAGAGAACAGGTGGATGGATAAACAAATGGATGGATAGATAATAGGATAAGTAGATGGATAGATGATAGGTAAATAGATGATGGATGGATGGGTGGGTGGATAAATAGTAGATTGATAGATCAATAGATATAAATTGATAATAGAGATGAGAGATAATAGATGGGTGTATAGACAAATGATAGATAAATAGATGGGTGGATGGATAGATAATGGATGAATAGACAGATGATAAAAAGATAGATACTAGATACAGATACATACATAGATACACAAATGCGAGATGGTAAGTAAGTAAATAGATACATAGATGGATACATGATGACGAAGACAGATGATTAATAGATGAGAGAGATACATGTAGATGATTGATAGGTCATAGATGCATAGGTACATAGATAGTTTGATTGATAGGTGGATACTTAGGTATGTAAATAGATAAGTAGATGGATGAACAGGTAGATGATAGAAAGATAGATAGATAATAGAATAGGTATGATGGAGGCATAGATCAATTATAGATGATAGATGATAGATGATAGAAAGATAGATAGATGATAGAAAATACATGATAGATGGAGGGATGGATGAATAGATAATAGATGGGTGGATGGATAAATGGTAGATGAGTAGAGAGATGATAAAAAGATAGATACTAGATATAGATACATACATAGATACATACACAAATGCTAGATGGTAAGTAAATAAATAGATACATGGATACATGGTGAAGACAGATGATTAATAGATGAGAGAGATACATGTAGATGATTGATAGGTCATAGATGCATAGGTACATAGATAGTTTGATTGATAGGTGGATACTTAGGTATGTAAATAGATAAGTAGATGGATGAACAGGTAGATGATAGATAGATAATAGAATAGATATGATGGATTGGATAGATAATAGAATAGATATGATGGAGGCATAGATCAATGATACATAGATGATAGAAAATACATGATAGATGGAGGGATGGATGAATAGATAATAGATGGGTGGATGGATAAATGGTAGATGAATAGAGAGATGATAAAAAGATAAATGATCGCTATATAGATACATGTATACGTGCACAGGTGATAGATGGTAAATGAATAGGTGGATGGTAGATGGATGAATAGGTGATGTTGAAGATCGATGATTACTAGATGAGAGAGATACATGTAGGTGACTGATAGGTAATAGATGGATAGGTAGATACGTAGATAGAAAGACAGATAAAACGAAGTAGACGACATATGTGGTACATGGACGGATGAAGGGTGACGGTGTGGGTTTGCTGGGTGCACAGAGCTCTCGAGGGTGTTCTCAGAGCAGAGGGTGCTACGGATGGTCCTTGAGCAGATGGAGAGAGGCAGGGGCTCAGAGGACCCCAGAGCAGGAGACACAGCATCCCTTCTGTGGTGAGCAGGGAAGCAGGGTGCTGGCAGAAGCCCCCCAGAGCCACCCCTCATACGAGAGGCGGACAAGTACACGCTAAAGATTTGGGTCGCGGGATGCAGAACATCCCCCCAGCCAGAGCATCTTAGTAATGTTCTCCTCCATTTAAAAAAATATATATATTTATTTATTACGTTTGGCTGCATTGGGTCTTTGTTGCTGCGTGCGGGCTTTCTCTAGTTGTGGCGAGCAGGGGCTACTCTTCATTGTGGTGTGCGGGCTTCTCATTGCGGTGGCTTCTCTCGGTGTGGAGCACAGGCTCTTGGCGCACGGGTTTCAGTAGTTGTGGTTCACGGGCTCAGTAGTTGTGGCTTGCGGGCTCTAGAGCACAGGCTCAGTAATCGTGGCACGTGGGCTTAGCAGTTGTGGCGCACGGGCTTAGTTGCTCCGCGGCATGTGGGATCTTCCCAGACCAGGGCTCGGACCCGTGTCCTCTGCATCGGCAGGCGGATTCTTAACCTCTGTGCCACCAGGGAAGCCCCTCTCCTCAACTGAAAATAATGACCAAATGTGGAGAAAGGGTCCAAGGTCCGGACTTCCAGTCCCTGCTACCTGGCAGACACCCTGCAGGGTCCTCAGGTGAGCCCTGCCAGCCGCTCCTGTACCTCTGCACGGGGCCTGGGGTGGGGCGGGCGGGGTGGGTGCTGCCCTTCAGAGGACCCCAGGCCTCAGAACTCAGAGCGCTCGGTCATTAGGGAACACTGCTCAGCGTCTGTGACAACCTAAATGGGAAAAGAATTTGAAAAAGCACAGATACGTGTCTACGCGCGACTGAATCACTCTGAGTGCACCTCAAACCAACAGGACATCGCTCACCAACTGTGCTCCAATATAAAATAAGACGTTTTTAAAAATATATATTTATATAATTAAAGATAATAGTCTTTAAAAAAAAAGTGTGAGGACTTCCCTGGCGGTTCAGTGGTTAAGGCTCCACGCTTCCACTGCAGGGGGCCCGGGTTCCACCGCTAACTAAGATCCTGCGTGCCGTGCGGTGCCGCCACAAAAAGGAAAAAAAGAAAATTAAGCAACAGTAAAAATTCAGTTTCCAAAACAAACAAACAAAGACAACATGTAAAGGGCCAAATGGGGCTTCCCTGGTGGCGCAGTGGTTAAGAATCCGTCTGCCGATGCAGGGCACACGGGTTTGAGCCCTGGTCTGGGAAGATCCCACGTGCCGCGGAGCAGCTAAGCCCGTGCGCCACAACTATTGTGTGTGTTGCTCGAGGAAGAGCAACACCCTTGCGTCGTTCTCTGGGCCGCCTCTGGGCGTCCGTGCGCTTGGCACTTAGTCAGATAGACGTCCTGATGACGCTGGGTGGTGGCTCACCCCGCGGTCAGCTGAGCCGTCACACAACGCCCCGTCCTTTCAGGTTACGGCAACACGGAGGTGGCGACCCTGCACCTAGTGTCAGACGGCGAACACTCTCTCCAGGGCCTGGCCGAGTACAATGACGCCCACGTCTGGGGCGTCTTCACACGCCTGGGCCTGGCCGTGCGGGAGGGGGCAGACCAGACCCGCGGGGCTCTGGGGGCGATGGAGGAGGAACGCCTGTCCCAGGTACTGTAACCCCCGTGTTCCTTTTCACGCCCCGTCTGTGCTGCGAAAGGACCAGTGGGCATGGAAACATCTCAGATTCTGGCCGATGTGGGAATCCCTGCGGGAGGCCGCCGTGGCGGGGAGGGTGCGGCTGGCTGGTCACAGCTCCTGAAAAGAGGGCTTTTCTAGGACGGGGCTGCCTTGAATCAAGGCACCGTGTTTCCTACGTGGAGTTGCGTTGCACAGACTCCTGGTTCTTAGCTCAGCGCAGGGTGTGCAAAGGGCTTCCCGGCCCTTCCCCTGCCCCCTGGCACCCCCGACCCCTGTTCACCGTTGTGTGGGAGGGAAGGGGTCTCAGAGGGTCTTGGAGGGTCTTGGAAGATCTTGGGTGGTCTTGGAGGGCCTCGAGGGGTCGTAGAGGACAGTGTCCTGGGAGATGCTGAGGTCCCCAGGCCCGAAATCTGGGTGAAATGGCAGCAGCACCATCGTGGCCTCAGGCAACGAGTCCGGCCCCCTCGGGCCCCGGTCTGCACCCCCCGCCCCTTGGGATTTCAGCTGACTCCCTGCCCATCCCTCGCCTCCTGACCACCCTCAGGAGCCCTAAGAGTGTCAGGCCCAGGGCGGGTCCCCTGCGCGCTGGCCTCCTTCTCTGCCCCAGGGACTCATTCCCTCCCACCCGGGTGGGGCCCAAGCACACATGGACCCCACCGGGGAGCTGGGCAGGGAGCCCTGGTCTCTGTAAACGATCAGATCAGATCATCCTCAGTGAGGTGACAGCTGAGGGGGCAGGGGGTCGTTACCCCCTAAGTCCTCCTGGTTTGGTTCAGTGAGACCCGAGTGGGGAGTCGGCAGTCTCCCAGGAGGAGATCCCCTGCAAACTGGAAATCAGACCCAGAGAGTGCGCTGTGTCAGGGTGCAGTGGAGAGGCCCTCCTGGCAACGCTCCAGCCTCACCGCCTAGGTGGACACAGTTCAGACCCAGTGCCCCCTCCCACCCTC
>NW_020175454.1:219878-224607 GCF_003031525.2 Neophocaena asiaeorientalis asiaeorientalis
ATGATCCCTGCTGAGCTCCCCACCCACACGAATGCCGGGTGGAACCTCATACCGGGTGCAGGACGGCCTGCGCTCCGGGTGGGTCTCCTCAGACCTGCTTCCACCACCAGAGCAGGGAGCTGACGCTGCAGTTCATGAGGGCCAAGCACAGCCTCAGCAAACTGACCGCCCACCACGTGGCCACGGCCTTCGACCTGTCCCGATTCGCCTCTGCCTGCGACCTGGGAGGTACACTCACCCCCCCACAGGAGTCGGGTGCAGAGGGCTACGTGCTTTTCTTCTTTTGTATTAAATCTAGGGCACCTTACCTGCTAATGAGACTTGCAGAATGGGTTTATCTCTACAAACCATCTGAGGACCTAAATATATCCAGGGTGGGTGCGGGGGCTTGGGCTGATATTCCCAAGTGCTAGGAGGTCCCGGGGATGGCCCAGGACCCCCACAGAGGTTATGGGACCCTTCCTGGTGGCTGCCAAGTAGGGGAGGGGCTGTGGAGCCCGTCTGCTGCCATTGCGTCAGGTCTAATTATGCCACACACACCCTCCACCCCATCCCAACCAATCCTTTCCCCAGGACAGTGGATGGAGGAGGAGGAGTTGCCCTGTCCAAGGGGTGTAGTGGGATTGGTGTCCAGGAGGGCTCCTGAGCTGCCAGCTTGCGTTTCCCCACCCTCTGCACACCTGTCCTCCTGGTGGTCCAGAGTGGCTGCTGTGGCACCAGCCATTGCGTCTGCATTCCCGCAGCAGAAAGGGGCAGGGAAGAGTACGACTCCCTAGAGCTTTGCTGCCAGGATTCCCCACGAGTCTGTGCCCACCCCACTCACCTGCTCTGGGCCAGCACCCGCCCACGAGGCCCTGACTTTGAGACACCAGTGATCTCCCCACTGGCTGACCTCATTTCAGGGCACAAGCCTCAGGCCGCATCTGAGAGCATCGTTTTGGTTTTGCCAGAGTTGAACTCTGGAGACACTCCAAGGGTTTCACACATGCCAGGAGGGTCCAGAATCTGCCTTTGCTTCTCGCAGGCTGCACGGGCATCCTGGCCCGCGAGCTCGCCCAGGAGTACCCGCGTCTGCAGGTGACGGTGTTTGACCTCCCAGAGGTCACTGAGCTCTCTGGGGGCTTTCAGCGTGGCGGACGACAGACAGAGCGGATCCGCTTTGTGCCAGGTTAGCGTGGTTTCGTGTCCACCAGGTGTCAGTATTTGGGTGACCTTATTTATCTCGTAGGCAGAGCGGGTGTGTGTGTGTGTGTGTCTGTATGTGTCGGTATACGTGTGTCTGTGTCTGTGTGTGTATCCATCTTTCTCTGTGTTTCTGTCTGTATGTCTGAGTGTACATTTCTGTTTGTGTGTTTCTGTGTCTGTGGGTATGTATCTGGGTCTGTGTGTATGTATGTGTATATATGCACATTTCTGTGTGTTTCTGTGTCTGTATGTGTGTATCTGTGTACATGTATATGTATGTATCCGTGTGTCTGTGTGTAGCTCTGTCTTTGTGTGTCTGTGTATGTATCCATGTCCCTGTGTCTGAATGTTTGTATCTGTGCATCTGTGTATCTGTGTGTGTCTCAGTGTCTCTGTGTGTCTGTATGTGTCTTATATCCATGTTTCTGTGTCTGTGTGTGCATATATACTGGTGTATCTGTGTGTCTGTGTGTGTCTCAGTGTCTCTGTGTGTCTGTGTGTCTCTATACATGTATGTATCTGTGTGTCGATGTGTTTGTATATGCGTATGTGTCTGTGTGTGTGCGTGTATCTCGGTGCGTGTTTGCACATCTGCACACAGGGGCGCAAACCCTGAGAACAGGAGTTTGAAGTTCTCAGCGAGGGGAGTAGCCGGGCGGGAGGGCAGGTGGGGATGGGCACGGGCAAGATCGGCGTCTGCAGATGTCGACCAGCGACCCAGGCCTCACAGGGAAGTGACACGGGGGCTACAGCAGGAGGGCCTTGGGGTGGATGTGAGGAAGGACTTCCTGGCGGGACCGGATTGAAAGGAAACTCTTGGCATCTGGTGACTCATCCACACTGCGGCCCGGCCTGAGGGTGGATGTGCTAGACAGGCCTGTGCCCCACGACCACCTGATACTTTCCTACTTAAAAAAAAAAGAGCCAGTCACCCTGCTGTCACCCTGCTGTGGACTGAATTGTGTCCCCAAGTGCCTATGTTAAAGCCCCACCCCCAGTGTGACTCTTATCTGAAGGTAATTAAGGTGAAGGAGGTCACAAGGGTGGAGTCCTAATCCAGCAAGACTGCGTCCTTAGAAGGGACACCAGGAACATCTATCTATGTATCTATCATTTATCCATTGTCTATCTATCTGTGTATGTACCGTTTGTCTATCATCTATCCATCCATCCTCTATCTTTGTATGTATGGTTTATCTATCTCTTTATCATCTATCCATCCATCCACTTATTTGTCTATCAGTGTATCTATCCATATCTATCCATCTATCATCTATCTATGTATGTATCATTTATCTGTCATCTATCCATCCATCATCTATCTGTGTATCGTTTATCTATCATCTATCCATCCATCCACTTAGTCATTTATCAGTGTATCTATCTGTCCATCCATATCTATTTATCCGTCTATCCATCCAACTATTATCTATGTATGTATCATTTGTCTATCTGTCCGTCCATCATCTATCTACCTGTGTATCGTTTATCTATCATCTATCCATCCATCCACTTATTCACCTATCGGTGTATCTATCTGTCCATCCATATCTATCTATCCATCCATCTGTCATCTATCTGTCTGTCCGTGCATTATATCTACCATCTAGCTATCTATCCATCCATTCGTCCATTTATTCATCTATCATCTATGTAACTATCAATGTAGCTATCTATCCATCTGTCATATCTATCTTTTATCTACCTGTCTTTATATCACTCACCTATCACTTATCTATATATCTGTCATCTATTATTTACCATCTATGCATCCATCCACCTATCATTTATGTCCTATCCTATTTATCTATCTAATATCTATTATCTGTCTATATCATGCATGTATCCATCCATCATATCTATTCTATTATTTATCATCTATTTATCTATCACGTCTATATCTATCTCTCCATCCATCATATCTATTATCAATCTATGTATCATCTGTGGATCTATCATTTATCTATTATCTATCTATTCAATATTTATCGATCTATCAATCATTTGTCTGCCTCTGTCTTTATATCAATCATTTATCTATCATCTATTTACCTCTCTCTCTATTATTTATCATCTATCTTTCCGTCCATCCATTCACCTACCATTTATCTGTTCTTTCTATGTATGTATGATGTATCTATCATCTATCTCTGCCCACTGTGAGGACACAGCGAGTAGGCCACTACCTACAAGCCAAGCAGAGTGTCCTCCGCAGGAACTGACCCTGCCAACACCTTGATCTCGGATGTCCAACCTCCAGACCATGAGAAATCAACGTGCGTTGTTGAAGCCCCTGTCGGTGGGACTTTGTTGCTTCTGCCTGAGCTGACAGAGACACACCTCAAAGCTTCAAATCTAGGAGCAGCACGATGGAAGCTGTGCTACTGATTCACCATGTATAGGAAAGAGAACCACGAGAGCAAAAGAAAAAGAAGTGCATGTTGCCCATCTCTGTGCAGCTGTCTGGGGCCACCCGGTGTAGACTTGTCTGCACCCCCGTGTTGACTCTCCCTTGATGCCAATTCGAAGTGTTTTCTTTCTTTCTTGTTTTGTGTGTGTAAATGTGAGCTACATCTAACCCTTTGTGGAACGAGGCAGGGTTAGGAGTAACAAATAGCAAAGGTGTCTGTGTCCACAGTTACAGATACACATTTGGTAGATGCAGGGACAAATGACCCCAAACTGGGGGCCTAACATGACCCGAATCCATCCTCCTTCAGTTCTGGAGACCAGACCTCTGAGGTCGAGGTGTCCCAGGGCCGCGCTCCCTCCAGAGGCTCCAGGGAAGGGTCCTTCCCGCCTCTTCCAGCTTCTGGGGGCTCCAGGCGTCCCTGGGCTTGTGGCTGCCTCGTTCCCGTCTCTGCCTCCGTCTTCACGGGGCTTCTCCTCTGTGTCTGTGTCTCTCCTCTTCTGTGTCTTAGAAGGACCCTGTCATTGGATGTAGGGCCACCCTCATCCAGGAGGACCTCATCTCAGACCCTTCCCTTCATTTCATCTGCAAAGACCCTATTTCTAGAGGGCCTGTCCCCAGGTCAGCCCTTGAACGTCTCTTCCTTGGAGAACACAGATCTCCCCACCGCAGGCAGCGTCTCTTTTGGTTTCATCCCTTGTAGAACGTGGTGCAACTCCTTTCCGTCGGGTGCAGGACCAGTTCCTGTGGCCCTAACGGTTCAATGCCATTTGTTTTTAAACCAGGTGACATTTTCAAAGACAGCCTCCCGGAAGCAGATCTGTACGTCCTTTCCAGAATTCTGCAGGACTGGCCGGATGACAAACTCCACAAGCTACTGAGCCGGATCTCAAGCAGCTGCAAACCAGGTGAGACCACATCATGTACTTGCCTTTTTTAACACATAAAGACAGTTTCCAATTTTAAAAAAAAGCGTACATTTTATAGAGGAAGCTCCCTGTCCTCCAGCCCGCCGTCTGGTGCTCAGTTTACCGGCTCCCTGAGGACGTACCTGATTCTCGGGTGTCAGTGATGCGTTTCGGAACTTTATGGCGCCAGCGTCTGGGGCTTGGGCTTGTGGACGCCCCCCCCCCC
>NW_020175454.1:224839-226397 GCF_003031525.2 Neophocaena asiaeorientalis asiaeorientalis
CGATGATGATTTTCCGGGCTGCTCTGTGGTCCCCAGCCTCTCCCCACGGCGCTCGGGGCCAACCTGGGTCATCGGGCTCGTGGAGTCGAGGGCACCAAGCCGCCCGGGCCCCTCCCTGGGTCCCCACGTCCAGCGGCGCAAGACGAGCTCTCTTTCCACGTCCTGCGACCCCGGCGTCTCCCGGGGCACCTCCACTGCCTCTTCTGTGCGGTTATGAAACAAAATATTCCACAATCCGGGGTCATCTTCAACACCCAAATGCCCCTCCTGTTCTCCACCTCTCAGGAAAACGACCCCCATTCCCGATCTTTTATTTGGGACAAAAACCAGAGTGAGGGTCGAGTCCATGCAGGCGGTGTCTGCAGGAAGTCACCACGTGGCAGCCGTCCTGGGGCCCCGTCTCCTATAGCCGTGACCTGTTCCCAGGACCCGTACGGTTCAGTACGACTGCAGCCCCTCCCCTGGGGTCTGAGCCCTGCAAGCTGTGACGAGCACCTCCATCTGGGGTACCCAAAGGGCTGTTTCTTTTTTTTTTTTTAGTTAGATTTATTTATTCTTTTTTTAGAGTATAGTTGCTGTACAATGTTGTGTGAGTTTCTTCTGTACAGCAAAGTGAATCAGTTGTATGTATACATACATCCCCTCTTTTATTTTATTTAACTTTATATTTTTGGCTGCGTCATGAGGCACGTGGGATCGTAGCTCCCCATCCAGGGATCACACCCCCTGCATTGGAAGCATGAAGTCCTAACCACTGGACCGCCAGGGAAATGCCTAGGAAAATATTAATAAAAGCGTGGAAGGCTAAGTAAATTTTTTAAACGAGCCAGTTTTAGTCCCCCAAACGACAGTGTAGTTAAGGCATTCTTGTTGGTCCCTGTAGCATGATGACGAGGGTCCCCCCCCCCAAATTCACGTCCACCTAGAATATTATTTGGAAGCAGGGTCTTTGCTGATGTGATGAAGTGAAGGGTCTGACATGAGGTCTTCCTGGATGAGGGTGGCCCTAAATCCAATGACAGGGTCCTTCCAAGAGACAGAAGAGCAGAGACACAGACACAGAGGAGAAGCCCCAGCAAGACAGAGGCAGAGACGGGAGGGAGGCGGCCACAAGCCCAGGGACGCCTGGAGCCCCCAGAAGCTGGAAGAGGCGGGAAGGACCCTTCCCTGGAGCCTCTGGAGGGAGCGCGGCCCTGGGACACCTTGACCTCAGACGTCTGGTCTCCAGGACTGGGGGAGGGTGGTCTGTGGTTTTAAGTAGTTTGTTCCGGCCGCCCCAGGACACCCACGCAGCCCGTGAGATGCAGGTTTTCGTGTGGCCACAGGGGCATCACACGGACATTCGGGGTACCCTGCCCAAGAACGTGGCCCCAGGAGGGCCGGTTCCTGTTTGCTCCCTGCTGTGCCCCAGCCCGAGAACAGAGTCCCCACATAATGGATGGAACACAGTTGAGAAGGAAGGAATCACAAAACAGGGGTGCCCCCGGGGGCGAGGGAGGGCCGGGAGATGTGAGAGCTGGATTCTCACCCGCCTCAGAGACAGGCACTGAACCTGTGT
>NW_020175454.1:226411-326090 GCF_003031525.2 Neophocaena asiaeorientalis asiaeorientalis
TGCTGGCTAGAACCGCTTGTTAAATGTTCAGCACTCCTGCCAGCCAGCTCATACCAAGCTGTCAGCGTGAAATTGGCAGTGGAGGAAATCCTTAGAGCTCAGAAATTGGCAGGCACGGGGAACCAGGGCTTCCCTCCACCCCCGTAGCTGGGATTGCAAAGGTTGCCTGCACCCTGGGGACCGTGGAGGTCACAGATAAGGATTGAGCGTGACCTCCTGGGAATTTCCTGGCGGTCCAGTGGTTAGGAGTCTGCGCTTTCAGTGCCGAGGGCGCGGGTTCAACCGCTGGTCAGGGAACTAAGATCCTGCCAGCTGCACGGCAAGGCCAAAAAAAAAAAAAAAAACCCCTCAATAGGCTCCGGACGCGCAGGCTCAGCGGCCATGGCTCACGGGCCCAGCCGCCCTGCAGCATGTGAGATCTTCCCGGACCGGGGCACGAACACGTGTCCCCTGCATCGGCAGGCGGACTCTCATCCACTGCGCCACCAGGGAAGCCCGATCCCAATTCTTTTTATTGAAGTATAGCTGCTGTACAATGTTATATGAGTTACAGGTGTACAGTATAGTAGTTCACCATGGTTAAAGGTTACACTCCATTTATCGTTATTATAAAATATGGACTCTCTCTCCTGTGCTGTACCATACATCCTTGCAGCTGATTTTATACCTAATAGTGTGGAGCTATGATCCCGGTTTTGTTAACTTCATGTTTACTTAAATGCCTAGAACCCAAATGAGATTTTGCACCAAAATTCTCCCAGTTACCGTCACCGGCAAGCAGAGCTGGGGCTCGTGTGCCGCCACCTGCTTTGTGTCTTTTCTCGGGGTCTCCCCCGGTAACCCAAACAAAAGGAAGAAGCAAGCGTGAGCTACCTCCTGCCCCTCTGCTTTCTGTCCCAAGGCTTATCTTCTCCCGGCTTGGTTCCCCCTTCTTCACAAGCACTTCTGAAAATACATACACAGAGAGCTGGACAGATACAGGTGTGTGTACACACACACATGCATACTTTCTGCTTCTCAAGGCTCTCATGTAGGTTGTTCCCACCAACAGTGCAGCTCCACATATAAACACCACTCTATGTGAAATAGAGAACCAACAAGGACCTACTGTACGGCACAGGGAACTCTGCTCCAGTATGTTGGAATAACCTATAATTGAAGAGAATAGAAAGAATATATATTTATATACATACATGTATAACGGAATCACTTGCCTGTACACCTAAAACTAACACAACGTTGCAAATCAAGTGTAATTCAAAAAAAAAAAAAGATAATCTCGCTGAACCAATTAAATGTCAGAAAAAAAAAATCGTGCTCCTGGCACCCTCGTGGCCGGTGCCATCCCTGTGCCACGCAGGTCCGCCAGGGACACTGCTGCCAGGGAAGTCCCGGTGCAGTTCATTATGGCATCAGGGAGGCTGCAGCTGTGTCCCTACATTCAGAATCCCTGCCGTCCATGTCTTCCTGCAGCGAATCCCTTCAGTGGGGAGCCCGGGGCACCCGCAGCCTGGGTCCTGAGACTCTTCCCCCACCCTGTCTCTCTCTGTCTCTGGCTCCCCAGGCGGTGGCCTCCTGGTGGCTGAAGCGGCGGCAGAGGAGGACGGGGCGTCGCGGAGCCCCCGGCTGCGGACCCTGAGCGCCGGGCAGCCCCGGAGCGCCGACGAGCATCGGCGCCTTCTGCAGCGACACGGCTTCCGGGACGTGCGGGTGGCGCGCGCGGGGGACCTGCTGTGCGTGGTCCTGGGCACCCGAGCTGCGCCCTGAAGGTCACCGGGAACCCGGCGGGCCCAGCACCCGGGAGTGAAAGGTCCCTGGAGAGCAGGTGTCACCGGACACATTAAAGGAGGCGGAAAGCACGGCTGTCTCCGCGCATCTGTGACGCGCCCGGGTGGTGGGATGCGCGGGCGGGGGGGACCCCGGGGCCGACGAGGGATGCGCGGGCCAGGCCAGGTCCCCAGGTGATGTCAGCATCTCCCTCGCTCCCTCTTAGCTGGTAACTAGATCTTGGCGCATCTAGACCCTACTTCCCAGTGTTTCACTCCTATTTTCAGTGCGTTTGTCCTCTGCCCTCCCGGCCGCGTGCACCTTCTCTTACCTTCAGGGCGGCAGAACCTACCTCTGCCCCCGTCCATGGTGAAACCGCGTACAGGAGCTCACGCGGTGGGAGGTTTATGGGGTCAAGATGCTTGTTTACTGCAAACGTCCTCCAGGTACCTGGGTGAGGCTAAGTGTCTCTTCTCTTAATGACTAGGCGAGTACAGTGGTGACTGCGTAGCAATGTATACGTTGTCTGTTACGTGTACACCATTATTGTTAGAAAAAAATGCCCCGAATGTCAGATGGGGTCCTTTCAAACAGGCCCCCTGTGAGTGTTGACATTCACCTGTGCTTTCCAGCTAAAACCACCACAGACTCTTAGATACATAACTTCCAAGAATAGAGACGTATGTATAATTTTCTAGGTGTAAGGATATATTTTAGGGGCTTCCCTGGTGGCGCAGTGGTTAAGAATCCGCCTGTCAACACAGGGGACACGGGTTCGAGCCCTGGTCCGGGAAGATCCCACATGCCAGGGAGCAACTAAGCCCGTACACCGCAGATACTGAGCCTGCGCTCTAGAGCCCGTGAGCCACAACCACTGAGCCCGTGTGCCACAAGTACTGAAGCCCATGCACCTAGAGCCTGTGCTCCACAACAAGAGGAGCCACCGCAGTGAGAAGCCCGCGCACTGCAATGAAGAGTAGCCCCCGCTCGCCACAACTACAGAAAGCCTGCGCGCAGCAACGAAGACCCAACGCGGCCAAAAATAAATAATTTTTTAAAAATCCTTTTAAAAAAGAATATATTTTATATATTTAGAGCATATAAACTATGTATGTCATATATAAATGGGTAAGTATATATTTGTAACATATATACACACACACACACACAAGTATATAATTTTGGACGGACTCCAATTTTTAAAAAATCACAGATTGTGTCTCCATGTGAGACAAAGATAGAGGAGGGAGGAAATGAAACACTGGCTATTAAGGGAGCTGTGCCATCCCGATGGAGTGCCGGCAGCTCTCCTGAGTGAGAGGGACAAAGGAGAGGGGTCACGGCCCTTCCATCCGTCTGGCCCCGGTGTGGACCTGCAGCCTCAGTGAAACTGCAGCTAGGGTCGCAGGAGACCGCCCACCCGGGTCCCCTCTGCCCGCCCGTCCCTTCACCTGGGCAGGGCGGTACTTGGCTGCTGGCAGGGCCACATCCCCTGCGCGGTGGACCTGGGGTGACGCCGACCCTGTTTACCGGGGGCCACTCCCTTCCACCCCCTTCCTACCAGGGAGGAGAGGTGAATCCCTGCAGGTGACCCTGCCTCAGCCAAGGGCGCCGTGTTGCAGCAGGGCTGGGTCCCCAATAACAAGCGACGGGTACAGGGCATGTGGAACGCCCGTGCTCTGGCCGGTCAGGGAGCCAGCCGTCTTGACACTGGGTTTGCTAGAAGAAACTGCACTTGTAACCAGAGGTGTCAGAGCGCCTGCCTCGGCCGGGGGAAGGGGGGGTGGTACCCGACACCCCTAGTCCTGGCTACTGGGAGCGCTGCGGGCTGTGGGCAGGGGGGCTGCTACAGGCAGGGCTCTGACCCACGACTGTTCCCCTAAACCAAGGATGCGCCCGAGGGCCACGCCCAGTTGGAAGAGTAACTAACGGGCAGATGACGCTTGTGGAAGCAACGAAGGGCCCATGGCTTCCTTGTACCGCTCCCTCTCCTTGTGTTGGAACAGGTTGCAGTAAGAAAAAAAGATAAGAAACTAAAAGGTGAGAAAAGAAAGTGTGACTTCCACACAACCTGTCTCTTCATTTCTTAGAAATACATGCAAAAGCAGGACTTTTAGGGAAGCTGGCGTAAAACAGCACACAGGCGTGGCTGCCCGCACGTGTCTGTGTCTTTAAATCAACAGGGATTTCTAGGTTGGAATTGCCCTGGACCTGACCCCCGCCTTCCGGGTCACATTCATTCATTCATCCATCCATCCATCCATTCACTCAGGAGATGTCTGAGTGCCCACTGCAGACGGGGCCTGTCTGGATGCATCACTGGGTGACACCTCTGTCCTCTCCACTTGTCTGGGGTGGACGGGCAGTGGGCGTAGGGGACGATAAGGATGACACCCGAGACAGCAGCGTGTGGTCCCCCCCAGGTCCCCCCTGCAGGGTCCCTCCAACAGGCAGGCACCTTCCCTGAGCAGCCCCTGGCCCCTCACCAGACCAGTTCACTTAAGGGCCACCCCCCCCAATGCCACCCTCATCCCTTCTGTGACTCACTCTGAGCCGTCAGTGGAAACCCGATCATCTTTAAGCACCTCCTCCATTACTTTTCGTTAGGCCACCCGTTTTTCAGATACCCAGCTTCTAATACTGTCCAGGTCGTAGTAAGACTTTGGGGCAGCGTGAGGAAGGGGGGGCCACACCTCGGCCTCCCCACCCCTGCCCCTGGGGATCCTAGGACATAACCCCTTCCTCTCCCCGCCGCAACCCCACCTCTCAGCCCCCTTTCTCCCTGTCCAATCCCCGGTGCGCAGTCTACCTCCTTCACCAGGTACACGGTATTCTTGTGCGTGGTCCTGCCGCCCTCCCGGGTCAGCCCCCCTGAAGCACGAGGGCTGGGTCACCCCCGCTCAGCCCCACCCCGACAGAGGCACATATGCACTGGTTAGACAGATGGGTCTGCGTCTAAGACACGCATGAGATGCTTTTTAAAGAGAAACGCGTTCTGAACCCCAGTTAGCAATGGGGAAGAGGTCACAGCCATTCATTCCTCCCAACAGCGAGGTGCTGACCTGCGCAGGGGGCGGGGGGTGGGCGCTGGGAATGCAGGTGGGGCACAGGGAGGGGTGTCCCTTGCCTGGGGGAGGGGAGCGGGTCGCTCAGAGGTTAACCGCTCCCACCGGGGCGGGAGAGGCTCTCCAACAGAAGCGCCTACTTCCAGGGCCTCACAGCCGGAGCCTGCAGGACCAGCTTCGGCTGGTTGGCCCCTGTCGGCCCCTGTCGGCCCAGCGGGCAGTGATAACCATCACAGGGTCCCTGCATGCCCAGACAGGTGGCTCCCGCGTACAAATGCAGACAGGAGAGATGCTTTCTTCACCTGGGAGTGCCCAGACGGAGCCATCACCCTGGCCCTGCCCAGAACCCACGGCTGCCCTGTCCTCTACCCCAGAGTCCTGCGGTTGCTCCCAGCGGGAGCCGGGGGCCCCCCAGCTCTGTTCTGTCCCCCAGTCCCGTGAAGCCTCAGAAAGCGCCAGAACATCAAGCCCCCCCCGACACACACACACACACACACACACACAAAATCCTCGCCCAGTGCGTGCCCTGAGCCGCCCCACCCTCTGCAGCGGCACCAGCCTCAGGTCCCGCCTCTTACCTGCTTCTCCACGGAAGTCATGAGAGGGCAGAGCAAGGCCCTGCAAGGACACCGGGGACCGGGGAAACGAATGGCAGGCTCTGGGTGCCCTGGGCTCTGGTGGGCCTGCCCCTGGCATCCATCCACCCAGCGTCACCGGCTGGAGGGGATGCAGGAAAGCCCCTCATGAAAATATGGGGGGTGGAGCAAAGAGAAAAAAGAGGAAGAGAGAAAGAAGAAACAGGCAGGGAGGGAAATAAGAAATGAAAGGACGCAACCTTGCACCAAGAAAAGGATACTTTCTTGACCTGGGTGATGAGACACCATTGCACTCAGTGAAAATTCACAGAACAATACACTTACGACTTGTGCCATTTAGTTATAATTCAATAAGAAGTTCACAGCATTTCAAAACACCTAGGTCTCAGGAGACTTCCTGGGGCGGAGGGGGGTAGATGTGCTCCTGCGGGTGACATATGTGCCTGTCTGCGTGTGTATGCAGGTGTGCGTGGGCATGTGTGGGCACGTGAATGCATGTGTGAGCGTGTGCGGGCAGCACATGTGCCCCTGTCGCTCTGGGAGCCGCCACGTCGCAGCGCGCGGCATGGCAGAGGGACCCGAGTCTGAGGCCCACTGAGCCCCGGGAGGGCAGGGCCTAGGGAAAGCGGCCGGGTGGGTGGAGAGGGACCCCCCAGTGGCCGGCGCGCCCAGTGCACCGGGAGTCTCGGGGTCAGGGTCGGGGGACCCCACGGCAGGGCGGGGTCCTCCGGGGGCGCTCCTACGGGCGGACCCGGGGTCTACTGGGCAGGGGACAGGCAAGCCCTCGAGAAACCGGGCCTGGGGGGCTCGGAGCGGCCTCCTACTCCGGCCCTGACCCCGCGAACTGTCGCTCCTCCCGCGGGGCGATCCCTGGGGTCGCGGCCGGGACTCGGGAGTCTACAGAGGTCATTAAGACGAGTCCGGGGTCGCCGCCGGTCCTCAAAGGTCAGCGGACTTAGACTGGGGGTCGCGGTCGGGACTCGGGAATCACCGGGACGACCCCAAGGGTCCGAGGGTCCGATGCCGGGGCCGGGGCAGGATGAACATCGGGCGCCGGACTCAGCGACCCCTGGCCTTCCCCTTGCGAAACCGCGTCTATCGCGTACCCCTGGCCCGGCGTGACCTTCATAAGGTCAAGGCGGCCGCCGCGCCCCCCAGCCCGCAAGGCGCATGGGCGGGGCCCGGCTCCCTACATGCCCCGGGCGCGGCGAGCGGGAAGGGGAGGGACATCGGCGGCGGCGCAGCCAATGGGCGCGGCGCTCGAGGGCGAGGGGCGGGGCGCAGAGCTGCTCCCGGCAGCCCGTGGGGGCGAGACGAGCGGGAAAGGGCGGGGCTTGCGCTGTGGCGCAGCCAATGGGCTTGGCGCGCGGGGGAGCGGGGCGGGGCGTGGGCGCCTTAGCGGCTGCGCGCTGGCCACCCCGTCTTTTCGGTCCCGGCGGCGGCAGCGCAGATCAGGGGTGCCCACACTCCGGCTCTCCGCGCCTCCCCTCCACTCTCTTCCCGCTGCGTTGCCCGCCTCGCCACCATGACGGAACAGGCCATCTCATTCGCCAAGGACTTCCTGGCCGGAGGCATCGCCGCCGCCATCTCCAAGACGGCCGTGGCCCCGATCGAGCGGGTCAAGCTGCTGCTACAGGTGGGAGCCGGCTACGCACACGCGGACGCCGGGCGAGGTGCGAGGGTCCGGGGCGCGGGGACAGCGGGCCGGGCAGGCCGCGTGCACCGGAAGCGGGAGGCTGCGCCGCTTTGTCCGCGCGCCGCCGGCTTCCGGGGATTGCCCGGGCGCGCGTCACGTGGGCGCTATCGCCTGCGCAGAAATGGGGCCGCGGGCGCGCACGCGCGTGCGCACTGGGCCTTGCGGCACAGTTCGGGGAACGCATGCGCATGGAGCAGCCGCGTGGAACGGCCCCACGGGGCGAGGGCCGTGACCTTGGGTGGGTCACGAGGGCAGTCGTGTCTTTCGTTGGACTTACGTTCTTTTCTCTTTTTTATTTCCCTTTTGCGGTTCTGAGTCAGAATAAGCTGTCTTTTTTGCGGGACTGTTAGAAATGTAGCGCTAATGCAAACGTCGTTGCTAGTTTGTTATACTTGTAGGGACCAGTAGTGACCAAAAGATGGTTTTTTTCTGGTAGGACGTTTGGCCAGCTTAAAGGCCCATGCACATGTTATCTTACGAAGACAGCACCTTTCGTTGGGGGTTCTTGGGGGCGCCTGACTTAGGCCCTCGTGTAAAACCCCTGTCTCTCTGCCCCCAGGTACAGCACGCCAGCAAGCAGATCGCGGCCGACAAACAGTACAAGGGTATCGTGGACTGCATCGTGCGCATCCCCAAGGAGCAGGGTGTGCTGTCCTTCTGGAGGGGCAACCTGGCCAATGTCATCCGCTACTTCCCCACGCAAGCCCTCAACTTCGCCTTTAAGGATAAGTATAAGCAGATCTTCCTGGGGGGCGTGGACAAGCACACGCAGTTCTGGAAGTACTTCGCCGGCAACCTGGCCTCCGGCGGGGCGGCCGGAGCCACCTCCCTCTGCTTCGTCTACCCCCTGGATTTCGCCAGAACCCGGCTGGCGGCTGACGTCGGCAAATCCGGCACGGAGCGGGAGTTCAAAGGCCTGGGAGACTGTCTGGTGAAGATTACCAAGTCTGACGGCATCCGGGGGCTGTACCAGGGCTTCAGCGTCTCTGTGCAGGGCATCATCATCTACCGGGCCGCGTACTTCGGGGTGTATGACACCGCCAAAGGTGAGTGCGCTCTGCTCTCGGGGCTGACTGGACAGGTGCTGGGCGGGGGGCTTCAACAGCAGATGTCTGTGGTCTCCCAGTCCTGGAGGCTGGAATCTGAGATCCAGGTGTGGGCAGGGCTGGTTCCTCCCGAGGCCTCTGTCCTGGGCGTGTAGACGGCTGTTTCCTCCCTGTGTCCTCACAGGGTTGTTCCTCTGTGTGTGTGTCCCAATTTCTTCTTATAAGGACACCAGTCCTATGTGACCAGGACCCACTCTGATGACCTGATTTTTTTTACTTTAATTATCTCTGTAAAAGCTTTTATTTCCTAGTACAGTTACACTCTGAGGTCCTGGGGTTTGGGGCTTTAGTACATCTGTGGGGAGGAGACAGTTCACGCCCTGTAAAGTAAGTCACCCTGGAGGTCGGGGCCCAGGCCCGCTGGCACCTTTGCAGTGGAACGGGTGTGAAACCTTCCACTTCCCAAGGCCCGCCTGTTTCCCTCTAGAGAGGCCCCTGCCGCCGGGTACTGGGTTGGTGTCTGGGGCCATCCTCCCAGCCTGCAGGTGGCTTCCCCATCTCTGGACGGTGTGCTGACCCCAGTGTGACCAGTCTAGTGTCACCTGGTGCTGGGATGCCCGCGTGGAGATCCCTGGGGCCTCACGCTCACGGTGACCCCGCAGGCATGCTCCCCGACCCTAAGAACACGCACATCGTGGTTAGCTGGATGATCGCGCAGACGGTGACGGCCGTGGCGGGCGTGGTCTCCTACCCCTTCGACACTGTACGGCGGAGAATGATGATGCAGTCGGGGCGCAAAGGAGGTACCGTCTCCGCCCTGCTCCGGGCCGCCCGTGCTCTGGGGGTGGGGCATCGCTGAGTGGCCTGGCGTTCGGCCCTTCGGAGGTGCACAGCCAGCAAGTGAGGTGCTCCGTGCCGGGGGGGGGGGGGGGGGGGTGCGGTGCAGCATTTGGTCCCAGAGGGAAGTAGGGCTTCGTGGGGGAGGCCTGGGCCGGGTGCCTGCCCCCTCTCTGCCCTTGATCCTCGGGTGTGCTGGGCCCTAGGGAGGCTGGGGCTCGAGTTTGTGTTCGATCCCCACCCAAACTGGGGGTGTCCAGAGCTTCCTTTTCCTGCGGTCGACGCCTAGCCACCCAGGTGGTGGCAGCTGGGGCCCCGCGTCGGCACCGTGTCTCTTCGGGGCCTGCTTCGTGCCTGTGTGATCCTCTCCGTGACCCCCGCCCTCTCCCCGCAGCCGACATCATGTACAGGGGCACCTTGGACTGCTGGCGAAAGATCTTCAAGGACGAGGGCGGCAGAGCCTTTTTTAAGGGCGCCTGGTCCAACGTGCTCCGCGGCATGGGCGGCGCCTTCGTGCTGGTCCTGTATGACGAGCTGAAGAAGGTCATCTAGGCGCCCTGCCCACTCGCCACAGCGACCAACACCTCCACATAGAGGAATACCTGTTACGGACCATCGACCTTCGAGAAATTCCAGTGTCTTGGCGGAGGGCTGGGGCGGCCCCGCAGAGGCTCCTCGTGACCGTCGGCCCTGGGTCCATGTATTGATTACGGGGGGAGGGTAATCGTGACGTCTTCGTGGGTCCACGGGCGGTGAGGCCCCTCTACCCGCCAGACCTAGATTCCAGGTGCTTGTAGGCCGACTCGTGTTTAAGTATTTATTTAAGAAAATCTTGTCTCCATTTGTACTTAAGCACTGTTCTCTTTTGCACAGCCGAATACTTAGTTATGTTCTGTGTCGGGCGTTCTGCTGCCAAACACAATAAAATTAGGACACACGGACGCTGGCTTTGTTTCTGAGTCGAGCGGCCTCATGGGGTGGGAGCAGGAAACAGCAGGGTCTCAGGCTGGGGAGGGGGAGGCCCTGGCTGCCCGTCTGTGGCCTGGCCTGTCCCAGGGGCCGCCCTCGGGTGCTGAGGGGAGCACGGAGATGCGGGGACCCTGGGGCTTCCTAACCTGAAGTTCCCTTCCCCCAGTACCCGCCCTTCCAGGGTTTAACCACAGAGGAGCCCCCCAGGTTGGTGGCAGCTGTGTGTCCCGTGGGCCACCCCTGCCCTGGGCTCACAGGGGAATCCCTCGCAAGGTGAGCACGTGCACCCTCTCAGGTGTGCCTGACCCCCAGCCCCAGGCAGGCAAGCATCCTTCCCCCACTTGGAGCCGTATCTGCAGGAAGCCTGATGTCTCCAGCACGGAGCGCCTCTCCCAGGCTGGCCCCAGGGTCCTGGTACGTCAACATGGGGGAATGGGGTGTATTCTGGGGCTTGCTCTGGGTGTTCTCAGGGTCTGGGACTGTGCCTGCGGGGTCATCACCAGTCTGAGGCCTCACGGTCGCACACAGAGCCGCCCAAGAACAGAACTGTCCCCTGGGTCCACGTGGAGCTTCCAGCACCAAGTGACCTTGGAGAGGTCAGACGGGTCCGCTGCAGGGGCTGGAGAGGGGAAGCCAGCTGCAGGCCACAGCAGGACCGCCCTGAGGCCGGCTGAGTTCATCGGAAAGCAGAGCTTCCATCTCCAGCCCAGGGTGAGGTCGGTCAGAGAAGACAGGCTGGAGCTGGCTTTCCCCAAGGTTACCTTGCTGGAGCTGGGTGAGGGACAGGACGGCACCGGCCTCCACACACCCACGTGGGTCCCGCCAGCCCCGGCTCCACAGAGGAGTCCCTAGGAGCAACCTGGGCTTCTGACCCGCCTGTGCCCCAGCCCTTGGGGTGGAGTCACTTAGAACTGGGACATCGTCTGTCTACCCAGACCTGTGCTGACTGCCGGGGTCACACCTGGGACACGGTTCCACCCGTGTGCATTTAGGCCCATAGACTGCGCCATCCTGCAGACGCAGCAGGGGTGCCTTCCGCAAAGCTAGCAAGTCTGCATCTGCCGTTGGGGGTGAATTTTTTGCTACAGAACTCGACATGTTAAGCGTGTAGACTAAGGGAACGAAATTAGAGGTCCTCCAGGGAAGCCTTGCCTCTTGGAGACTCGGGTTCCCATGGGCAAGGCTGTGCACGTGGGCTTCCTTTTCCGTGGGCGTACAGGTGGGTGTCTTCACTGCCCACCACGACCATGTCTGGACGCAGGGCCACACCTCTGCGCCTGCGGGCCCCCGAGGCCCACAGGCTATGCTGCCCTGACACCCCCTTTCTTGCCGCCTTGACGCCTGTCTCCCGTGTGCCTTCCCTGGGGTCGCACACGTAGCCAGGGGAGGGGTGTAGACACCACCACCCCCGGCCCTGCGTTGTCACGCAAGTGATTTAAGGGGCTTACAAAGGGGAAATGCAGCAAGAAAACAGTTCAAGACAGAGAAACCAGGCAGGCAGGGCCCCTTAACGGACTTGGGAAGGAGCAAACCCAGTGGGCATGTGGGCATGTGAGCACCGGCCAAGTCCAGGAGGCTGGAACGTGGGGCTCAGCGGCGCTGGGGGGTGATCCCCACTTCCAGGGGTCACGGATGAGGAAAAAAGCCGCGACATGAGACATGAGCCCAACACATGTTTTGTTCTTTCTTCCTCGAGCTGACCCCGTGTCAACTGCACCGGGCTTTCCCATCCCTGACCCCGCTTGAAACATCCACGACCTGCCATGACCAGGCTGTGCGCCCTCTGCCTGGCGGAAAACCGGGCCTCTGCACCAGCTTCATGTTTCCCCCAGAACCTGCACCTCGGACACTGGACACTCCTCCTGGCTGTCTTGGTCGGGGTCCCAGGTCATCTGCGGGGTGCGGGAGGCGAGGTGAGTGGCAGAGCCACAGTAGGGGCGAGTGCACCCTGGAAAGCCCCAGGGGCAGGGCCAGCGCAGAACACACGTCGGCGGGAGGCTCCCCAGGGGCTCCCGGACCTGCATCTCGGGGTGACCGCCCGTGTCACAGGACCGGAGCCGGCTCCTCCCCTGCCCATCATGTTCTCAGGCCACCCTCCAGGGCCAGCAGTGCCCTGCTCCCTGGGTGGGGCTGCTGGCACCTGGCACCCGATGTGTCCCCCGGCGGGAGACACCACGTACCGTCCTTCCGTTTTGAAGTTTGCCATTGATATGGTCTTTCATGTGAGGGATGGGAGGGAACAGCTTCTGCATCACCGAGAACCTCGGAGAAGAGAGAGAGAACCTGTTCTGAAACCCGCACCCACCAGCGGCGGGGAGACGCGGCGTCCGCTAGAGCCCCAGCGAGGCCCCGATGTAGTAGGAGTCCAGCCTCCTTTGGGAGGGGTCCCTGCAGGAGACGTGCGGAAATGAGAAAGCGGAGCCCTAGCAGAGCTGCATCTGCTCAGTCAGCTGCACCGCACCCACCTTGGCACCTCTCCCGAGACCCCATCCTATCACCATGGCAATCTCCCCACCCCCACGGCCTCCGCGCGCTGAGCCGGTGGTCCCCTCCCTGGGGCGGCGCCCCATCCGCTCCCAAACCAAGCCCCTGGGCGGGGCGGCTCAGCCTGAAGCGGCTGGGAGGGGTGGGCGTGAAGCCAGCTGACAGAGGAGGGAGGAAAGGGGAGGGGTCCCGGAGCCCCGTCCGGAGGAGCTTCCTTTTCTAGGGTCGTTCTTACGGCTGCCCCAGGGAACCAAGATGGCCGCCCAAGAGGGAGCCCGGCCAGCCCCGCCTTGGGAGACAGGAAGATGCCTGGTGCTCAGAGGGACCTGGAACCCCAAGCTCCTTTTGCGTCTCAGCTCAGGCTCTTGGCATCCAAAGAAAAATATTCTTTCTAATCACTGGAAGGTCAGTATTCGTGGTGGCCACCGCCGGTGAGGTCAAGAAGAGTGGTGGCATCTCGGGTGTCAGAGGGACGGAGGGGACGGCGTCGGGGTGAGGTGTGAGGGAGCGAACAGCGCGGGCTTGTGGGGACCGGCAGACCCCTACACAGGTGCTGGGGAGCGAGGGGCCCGCAGGGTGCTGCACGGGGGATCCGGCTTCTTGGGTTCCGCGGGCGGCAGGGACCAGGTGGCAGAAACCAGGCTCTGGTTGGCAAAAGACCGCTGGGGCGACGAGAGGCGGTGGCCTGCGACTGGCGGGGGCGCGTCCCGCAGCCCAGACGCACGGGCGCACGGGGCGGGGCGGGGGCGGCGGAGAGTGGGCAGCGCGGGCTGCGTGGCCTGCGGATCGCACTCCAGAAAACGACCGCGCAAACCAGGGGCCCGCGGGCTCACCTGCAAAACCGGAGCACGAGCCCCACGGCCAGCAGCGTCCCCAGCGCGATCAGCAAAGACGTCAGCCAGACGGGGAGGCGCGCGCCCTCCTCACACACTAGGGAAGAGGGGCGGGACGCGTCGGGCAGGTCCCGGGAGGTCCGGGGTCAGCACCTCCACGGGGGCTCGGGGAGGAGGTGGCCGGCACTGGGGGCGGGGGGCGCGTCCAGGACCGCCGTCCACCTGGGGACAGCGGCCACCTGCGCACCGGGCCGGGCCCCGCGGGAATCCCTCCCAAGTCGCCAGAATCCCGATGCCCCCCGACCACCGACCGACACTTGGAGTTGGGGGCTGGTAGCGCCGACCCCTCGGATCAATTCGGGTCGCGGGCGGGGTGAGGGGGGGTCAGCCACGCCCATCGGGAGGGGCGGGGCCGAGGTTGGTCTGTTCCCCACCTCCCTCCCTCCCTGCCACGCTGCGTCCTCGGTGCGCGCGGCCTTAGTTCTTGAATTTAATGTATGGATTAAACATCATGGATTTTTCGCCTCAATTTCGATTCTATTTTTTAACTGCATTAAAAGGTTTGTCTTGTAACTCAAGAGTGTTGGCGATAGCCGTCTCCGCGCGCCTGGCGCAGTGCCATGGAACAGCTTGGACACACCATCACAGACGGGAGGGAGGCGGTTACAAGCCCAGGGACGTCGGGAGCCCCCAGAAGCTGGAAGAGACAGGAGGGACCCTCCCACTCACCGAAGTGTTGGGGGACACTCCACGGGCCCCAAGGTTTGTAATGGGAGAAGGTGGCATCCCTGGCCCTTACTTGCACCGTGTAGGTCCCAGGATTGTTCATCTCCAAGAAGGCTTTATAGATCTGCAGTTTAAAAGAAAGTAGAGGGAAAAAAAAAGAAAGAAAGTAGAGGGGAAAGTCCATTCCCAGTCCGTGGCGGAAGAATGGGGCCTTCAAGGGGTTGAGTGGGTCCTCCCCACATTCACGTGTTGGGGTCCTAACACTCAGCGTCTCAGATGACTTTATTTGGAAATAGGGTTGATGCAGATGTGATGAGTTAAGAGGAGGTCGGATAGGGTACATTGGACCCCTAGCCACTATGACTGGTGTCTTTATAAAAAGGGGAAACTCGGAGACAGACACGTGCATACACACAGGGAGACACCTTGTGGATATGGAAGGGATACGGCCACAAGCCCGGGGATGCCTGGAGCCCCCAGAAGCTGGAAGAGGCAGGAAGGACCCTCCGCTGGAGCCTTTGGAGGGAGTGCGGCCCTGGGACACCTTGGCCTCAGACGTTTGGTCTCCAGAACTGGGGGAGGGTGAATGTCTGTGGTTCTCAGTCACCCAGTCTACGGCTGCCCCAGGGAACTAAGACGGCCACCCAAGAGAGAGCCCGGCCAGCCCCCCTTGGGAGACAGGAAGATGCCTGGTGCTCAGAGGGGCCGGGAACCGCAAGCTCCCTTTGTGTCTCAGCCCAGGTTCTTGGCATCTAAACAAAAATATTCTTTCTAATCACTAGAAGGTCAGTATTCGTGGTGGCCACCACCGGTGAGGTCAAGAAGAGTGGTGGCTTCTCGGGTGTCAGGCAGAATGGAGCCTGTAGAACATTCAGTGGGGTCCCCCCAAGAAGAGTCGTACCCCCAGAACCTGGGACCTTATTTGGAAACAGGGTCTCTGCAGAGGTGATGCAGTGACTAAGGGTCTGAGATGAGGTCCTCCTGGAGGAGGGTGGCCCTACATTCAATGACAGGGTCCTTCTAAGACACAGAAGAGGAGAGACACAGACACATATAGGAGAAGCCCCGGGAAGACAGAGGCAGAGACGGGAGGAAGAGGCAGAGACAGAGACAGAGAGAGACAAAGGAGAGACGGGGCCATGGGGTCTGTGGCCGGTAGTTGCGGTACGGAAGCAGCTGCCTCTGCAGGTTGGAGGCAGTTAGGTAGTGAATTAGGGCGTGGTGACACTCCCACCGAATCCTGAGGGATTTGGGGGCCGGGGGGTGGACCTTTAGGGCAGCACCAGGCAGGTGATGGCATCCGGTCTATGGACCGGGGAGCTTCATCTCAGAGTCACTGGGCAGTAATAGACATAAGGAGCTTGCGCTTGGGATGCCAGGTTGGGGCGGGGGCGGGGGACACCCACCTCCTCTTTGTAGGGGAGCTCCGTACCCTGTAAGAGAAAAGCAGAGCATGGGTGCCTGACCCCATCCCCAAGAAGGGCCCTCATTTGTCAGAGCATCTTCAGGTTTACAGAAAAATCGAGGATAAAATAGTCATTGAGTAGAAATAATAAATAGAATACTTCTTTACACAAAAATAATAAATAAAGGTAACTGAGTATAACATATCGAAGAACTAAAAAGTACCTGGGGGAGGGATAAATTAGGAGTTTGGGATTAACAGACACACACTACTATATATATACAACAGATAAATAACAAGGACCTACTGTAGAGCACAAGGAACTCTACTCACTATCTTGTAATAACATATATATATAACTGAATATATACAGTTAATATGTGTATGTAACTGATTCACTTTGCTGTGACCTGAAACTAACACAACGTTGTAAGTCAACTATGTTTCAATTAAAAACAAAGAGTTAAAAAAAAAAAACAAACAAAAAAAAACAAAGTTTTTTAAGTACCTAGTCTTTTATTAAAAAAATAAAACCGATAGACTTGATTTTTTTGAGCCGTTTTGGTTAACAGAAAAATTGACCATACACTAGTTGAGTCTAAATAATAAATATAATACATAAATCAGTAGACAACAATAGTAAATGTAAGTAAATCGTAGAGTATAAAATACCAACTACCTCAAACATATTTGGTCTTTTTAATCAATAGACTTGACTTTTTTTGAGTGGTTTTGGGTTTACAGAAAACTTGAATATAAGCAGTAATTGAGTATAAGTCATAGGTATATAAATACATTGACATAATGAATAAATATAAGTAAATAACTGAGTATAAAAATACCAATGAGCTCAAAACTGCTTATTTTCTTTTAATTTATGGACTAATTTTTTGAGCCGTTTTAGGTTTATAGAAGAGTTGAGTATGAAATAATCAGAACATGAATATAAATAATAAATATACACAAACAGGTAAATACACATAAAAGATAAATATAAGTAAATAATTGAGTATAAGAGGCTGATTAGTGCAAAAATATTTGGTCTTTTAAATTAATAGATTTTTTGAGTAGTTTTAAGGTTGTGGAAAAATTGAGTATAAGCAGTAATTGAACATAGATAATAAATAAATGTAATAAATATAAGTAAATAATTCAGTATAAAATACTGATTGACTCAAAGTGCTCGGTCTTTTTTTAATTAACAGAGTTTTTTGAATAGTTTTGTGTTTATAGAAAAATTGAGTAAACAGCAAGGTCCTACTGTGTAGCACAGGGAACTATATTCAATATCCCGTGACAAACCATCATGGAAAAGAATATGAAAAAGAATGTATATATGGGTATAACCGAATCACTTCGCTGTATAGCAGAAATTAACACAACAGAGTAAATCAACTATACGTCAATAAAATAAAAAATGAGTACAAGCAGTTTATTGACTATAAATGCATAAACAATAAATAATTACAAGTAGACAATTAAGTACAAAATACCACCTAGCTCAAAAATAGCTGGTCCTTTCTTTTTTAATCTATTGACTCCATTTTATTGGAGTCTTAGGCTTATGAAAAAGTTGAGCGTAAAGTATAAATAAATGTAACACGTACAGAAAAATAAACATAGTCAATAACTATGTCAGTCATTGAGTATAGAATACTGGTGATCTCCAGCATATTTTTTTAACAGTAGCTTTATTCAGGTATGATTTGCATACAGCAAAGCACACCAGCAGAGCATATAATCTGCTGACTTTGGCAAACGTGTGCGTGAAACTGGCACGATACAGGAAACGTGTCCATCACCCCCAAATTCCCTCCAGCTTCTCCTCCATATGCCCTCCTCCCTGCGCCCCTGCCCCAGCCCTCAGATCTGTCCCTACAGAGCACCCTGAGTTTTCCTGTGTAAATCGTTTCTTTTATGACACTTTTAAACATACACACGGGACCCTCCAGTTCTTGGTGGCTAGGATTCCACTGCGTGGCTACATTTTGTTCATCCCTTCCCTAGGGTTGTGTCCTGTTTAGGGACCATTATACACGTAGGTGCTACAAACACTTAGGTCCCATCTTTGGGGGGCTACTGGTTTCATTTCTCGCAGGGGAATTGCAGGCTCTGTGACATACGGTCAGACAGAGTTTCACCAAGTGGCTGTTTCAACCTTTTGCTCTTTTTCTGTAGGGTTATCTTCTGCGTGTTGACAGGTAAACATCCCTCCTCTACCCCAAACCTGACGAAAGTATGCAAGCATTCCCTTCCATATTCTGATTCCTTTCCAACGTCAGCGGTGTCACTCAAACGGCCAAACACTTGGAGTTTTGCTAAAGCTCATTTATGTTACAGTTTCTCTGTTTTTTTTGTTTTGAATGTTTCACCTACCCCCAAAGCCCCGGAGTCCAGGAGGATGTAAGAGTATAAGAGATGCCCACCCAGGAAACCGCTTACCTTCTGTATCTGCAGTTCATACTTGAAGTCATCATTAAGGTGACTCCTCACTTGCCACCGCATGAACGAGTAGCTTTGGTTACACCACTTGCTAGTGATGTTGGGAGCATCTAATACCTCTAGGGAGAAAAAAAACACTTTTATGAGTAAAGCACATGAAAAAAGAATTTCTTCCCCCCCACCCCCACGCCCGGAGATACTTTTAAAAGAGGCCTCCTACAAGCTGGGGGGGTGGGGGGGGAAGAGAGGAAAATGTCATTCCAAGGTTATAAAGTATCAAGAGACAGAGACAAGTGAGAGAAAACTGTTGGGATGATTAGGGTCACTGAGCCTGCGGACCAGCTCAGACACTGGCCCGGGGGGACCCCTCACCCACTCGGAGGCCCTTGCAAAACTTTCTTCTCGTCTGTGCAGGGACACCCCTCAGAGCAGCGCTGTTCTTTTCCCTCTCGGCGATTCCAGGCCCTGGGGCTATGCTTGTCCAGCAGGGGGAGCAAAGAGCGGTCCAGCTGCAAGGTCCCGCCCTCCTGCCCACTGGACCAATCGGCTCTGCTCAGACCCCAGCTCCAGGGCAGCTGGCCCCTCCCCGAGCTGCCCGGGGCCAGTCCCGCCCCCATGACTTTGGCCGCCAATCCCACTCCCAAAAGTTCACCCGGAATCTTCTGCCCCCGCCTTGGACTCTGACCGGGTCCCACCCCCTGCTTCCTTCTCACCTGCCACCCCCAGCGTGGGACCCAGCTCCTCCAGGGCCCCATCTGTGGGCTGTCCCAGGGCTCCGCCCTTTGCCCTCCCTGGGGTGTTGTGCATCCCTGATTCCGGCTCCATCAGTTTCCTGAGGGACGGCGTCTAGGTCTGCAGGTCTGACCCCCCGCCAGGACCCCACTGGTGTCTGCCCAGGCTCACCATGGGGTGGTCCCCAGTCCCGGGTCCCCCCACTGATGTGCACTCAAACCTCCGGCCACCTCCACTCTCACTGCCACAAGGGCTGGCATCACGCCGCCACCCTTGCTGGGAACCAGGCCGTGGACACCCCACGTGGACAGCAGGGCTGGGGCCGGAGCACAGTGCGGAGTTGCGGGCGGGGCTCCACGTGTAGGGCTGCACTCGCCCAGGGGCGCGTGGTGTGTGAGGGACGTGGCCTCAGAGTGAGGTTGGCTCCGGGCCGGGGGGACACCACAGACAAAGGCAGGAGCCCCATCCCGGCTTCTGAACCGGAGGCCCCCATCTTCTCCCCTTTTGCACCCACCTCTCCGCTCATATGCTTCCCTGCTACACGTGGACCAGCCAGGGTGGTGAGGGGCCAGGTTTCATGGGGCTTGAAGCTGTCCTAGTTTGGGGGGCAGTGGGGTCTAATTTAAAGTAAAAAGTATTGACAGAGCTTTGCTAAGATGGGTTTTGTGTTCTGAAAACCTGCCGTCGATAGATTCAAACAAAAAGAACAACTATTTTTGAGCTATTTTTGAACACAGGGCCTGGAGAGGGGCGACCCGTGTGAGACCCCCAGCCTCACGGTGCCGCTGTCCTCGGTGGATGGGGGGCACAGCGCCATCTGCTAGGTGTGTTCTGGAAATGCTTCCTTAGGTCCAGGGAACACAGAGCAGCTGCCGTGAGCTAGGTGTCTGTGTCTCCCCAGATTCACGTACGGAAGCCCTGACGCCCAGTGGGACGGCTTTAGAGGCAGGGCCTTTGGGACACAATCGGGGTTAGATGAGGTCCTGAAGGTGAGGCCCCCATGATGGGATCAGTACCCTTATAATCAGAGCAAGGGGGTGTGGGATGAATTGGGAGATTGGGACGGACATACGTACACTAAGATGTGTAACACAGATACCTAATGAGAACCTGCCGTACAGCACAGGGAACTCTACTTCGCGTTACAGCAGAAACTAACACAACACTGTAAAACAACTCTACCCCAATAAGAAATAAGAATAAAAAAGAAGTGGGGGAAGAGGCACCAGAGTTCGCTCTCCACTGTGTGAGGACACAGCAAACACGGAGCCACCCGCAAGCCAGGAAGAGGGTCTCGCCAGGAACTGACGTGCCCACGCCCCGACCTCCGACTCCCAGCCCCCAGGACTCTGGGAGAGGAGTGTGAATCTAAGCGCCCAGCCTGGGGTATTCGGTTTCAGGACAGCAAGCAGCATCTGCACGGAAGTACGGCACACGAAGGAGGGTCACATTTTCTTACTCACCTATTTTGTCTAGTCTATCACTCGTTTCAGAGCAGGGGATTTTGGAAACACTGCTGGTGCCATTCACCAGGAAACGCGTCTGATCCTTGGATAACACAGAGATGTTGTGAAAACGGCACTGGACGTTTGTCCCTTGCTCATCTGCTCTGTACTGGGAGCACGGCCACTTCTCATAGGAGCTGTGAGGGGTGGGGCTGCGTCATGAGCGGCCCTGAAGCCCCCACTCCAGCCCGGGGGAGCCCCGGCAAGCCCAAGGTCACACCTACTCCAGGTTCTCCAGGTAGAGACTGTACTGCACGTCCCTCGGGGCCTCCCGGCCCACCGCCCAGCTGCACGTCAGGAAATCCACGTCGTGAACCCAGCAGGTCAGGTTTTCTGCAGCCGCCCTGGGATTCCCTTCTGGGCTTGCAAAGAAGAGGGGGGGAAAAAAAAAACTGAGTCCCGGATAAACACCAAGGTCCTACTGTAGAGCCCAGGGAACTATATTCAATATCCTGGGATAAACCATCATGGAAAAGAATATGAAAAAGAATATTTATGTATAACTGAGTCACTTTGCTGGGCAACAGAAATTAACACAAGGTTGTAAATCAACTATACGTCAATAAAATTTTAAAAAAAGTTTTTTAAGTGAGTCTCTTTTTAGCGATCCTTGTGAATTCTCACGCGGTTCTAAGAAATAATAGAGGGGCTTCCCTGGTGGCGCAGTGGTTGAGAGCCCGCCTGCCGATGCAGGGGACACGGGTTTGTGCCCCAGTCCGGGAAGATCCCACGTGCGGTGGAGAGGCTGGGCCCGTGAGCCATGGCCGCTGAGCCTGCGCGTCCAGAGCCTGTGCTCCGCAACGGGAGAGGCCACAGCAGTGAGAGGCCCGCCTACAGCAAAAAAAAAAAAAAAAAGAAATAATAGACACATCCATGTAGCGCTTACCGTTTCTGCAGTGGTAACAACTCCCGTCCCTGCAAGGCTCCCCGCCCATGGCCTGCCCCCCCATGACCCTATAAACCCTCACCGGACCCCTCCTGCCCCCAACCCTGCCCACCTAACCCTAAGCCTAAGAAACGCCCAACAGTCTTCTGGAACTTTCTTTCTTTCTCTTACTAGCTACTCCTCAGCTAAAGTCCATTGCCATCAGAACCCTATTTTTAAGAAGTAACATATTTTGGATGAAACCTGGATCAGCTAGAGTCACGGAAGACATTTTTTTTTTTTTTGGCGGTACGCAGGCCTCTCACTGTTGTGGCCTCTCCCGTTGCGGAGCACAGGCTCTGGACGCGCAGGCTCAGCGGCCATGGCTCACGGGCCCAGCCGCTCCGCGGCATGTGGGATCTTCCCGGACTGGGGCACAAACCCGTGTCCCCTGCATCGGCAGGCGGACTCTCAACCACTGCGCCACCAGGGAAGCCCCATTTTTTTTTTTTTTTAATGAAAGAGGAAAAGAAAAATCCAACAACATAAACTGTATTTCCAACAATTTGGAGCCAGAGTTTATCTTCCTCGTTTTCCCATTCTCAGAAGAGCACAGTTTTGTGATATTCCAACTTCCTGACAAAGAGCACAGGAGGTGTTCAGACTTGCTACTGGTGTTCTCTCTGTCCACACCGTATATGGGATCAGACAATCTGTTTGCTTGGCATGAGGAAAATGATAAAACTCTTTTCTCAAACTAAAAAGACAAAACAAAACAAAAACACAAAAACCACCAACAACAAAACTGCTCTATGTTTCTACAGCTCCGTTCATTCAGGCAGGTGCCGTGTGTGAAATTGCGTGAGACCCTCCGAGATGGTCTTTTTTCCACGAAGCTATGTCCCTGGAGACCCATCCAAGGTAAAAGCCATTATTTTGGTATTCAGAGCACTAACGGATGATTGAAAGCAAAGGACACCCTGAAAGAGCATCTTCCCCTCACCTTGACTAGGATACTGAATCCACGTGCAGAATGGCTGACCTTTGGTCACCTTGATGCTGTAGTTTGTAGCTTGGCATGACAAGTCAGGAATACTGCAATACGTCCTTTTCTGTGCCTGAGAGAGACAGAGCAACCTATTATTGCTCTGTCTCTAATTATTATTACCAATCACAATTAGGGGAGAACTAATAAAACACTGAGACTTTAGATTTAAAAAAAAAAGAAAGAAAACTATAGGTTTTCTTTAGTTTTCCTCAACATCCAAAGCCAGAGTCTTGCTATTCATGCAGAGAGAGAGAGAGAGAGGGAGATGAAAATGAGGAAATCACTCACCAAAAGGAAAAAACTATCCTAGAAGGTTCTAAGACAGAGTTGGCAGAATGCCTTGATATTTTGAGAAGATATTTAGCCATTTGGCCAAGAATGTGATGGTAAAGGAGTGAGGGACAAACTGGGCAAACAGATAAAACCTGAAGGAAATGGAAATTATTAAATTTAAGAGAAACAAACATTTGTGTAAGACAGGAAAGAAAAATCCCCATTAACCACATGGCTTAGGTGTGAATAGTGTTTATATGGTTATAATAAACTGAATATTTGTCGAGAGAGGAGAGAGTGTGAGCTGGGGATGGCAACTGCTGGGGAGGTGAGTTGTGGGTGTAGGAAATAGAGAGTGAAGCCTCCCGTCCCTTAGGAGAAAAATCAACACATTTTGGCTAAACTGAATGAATCAAGAATTTGTGTTATAGACAGATGCAGAGGTCTAGAACAACAGCAACAGGTGTAAAAAGGTAAAAAGTGATGTCTCACTGAAAAGTTGCTATTTTGTTATAACGAACCCCGTACGACTATTTTCCTCTTTAAACTCTGTGCAGGTATTGCTTTGATTTGAAAACAAAAAACAGAAAACAGGAAAAGAGGGCTTCCCTGGTGGCGCAGAGGTTAAGAATCCGCCTGCTGATGCAGGGGACACGGGTTCGAGCCCTGGTCCGGGAAGATCCCACATGCCACGAGCAACTAAGCCCGTGCGCCACAACTACTGAAGCCCGTGTGCCTAGGGCCGTGCTCCGCAAGAAGAGAAGCCACCGCAATGAGAAGCCCATGCCCCACAACGAAGAGTAGCCCCCGCTCGCCGCAACTAGAGAAAGCCCGCGCACAGCAACGAAGACCCAACGCAGCCAAAACTAAATAAATAAGTTAAATAAAAAAAAAATTCTCGGTTCTTCTGCAACATTTGTTCTTGCAGATAGAGTTTAGGGTCAACTGGCCAAGCTCCATTAAAATCCCATAGGGGTTTGTCATGAACTGGATTGTGCCCTACCCCCCCCGCAAAAAAAATCCCTCATATATTGAAATCCAAACCCTTAATGGAAATGTATTTGGCGTTGGGGGTCCTTAAAGAGGGG
Source organism: Neophocaena asiaeorientalis asiaeorientalis (assembly GCF_003031525.2). Taxonomy (NCBI): domain Eukaryota; kingdom Metazoa; phylum Chordata; class Mammalia; order Artiodactyla; family Phocoenidae; genus Neophocaena; species Neophocaena asiaeorientalis. The sequence goes on from NW_020175454.1 coordinate 249,789, forward strand.
ATGAAAGTAAAATGAGGTCACTAGGGTGGGTCCTGATCCCTTAGGACTGCTGTCCTTATAAGAAGAGGAGATCAGGACACAGACACACACAGAGGGACGACCACGTGAGGACACAGGGAGGAGACGGCCATCTACACGCCCAGGAGAGAGGCCTCGGGAGGAAACAGCCCTGCCGACACCTGGGATCTCAGATTCCAGCCTCCAGGACTGGGAGAGATACATGTCTGTTGTTTACGCCGCCCCGTGTGCAGTGCTTTGTTACAGCAGCAGCCCAAGCGGACTAACATAGGGTGTGATTTGGATTGTACTCAGTTGAGAGTCATTTGAGGGAACCAAGGTTCTTCCCAAGGACGCGGACAGGTGCGCCTGCTCAACGGTTGGCATTCTCACCACGGCCTGCCCATGGGGCATGTCACAGTTCTCACGCCCTCCGAACCCTCTGACACAGGAGTGGATTTGAGTGGGGGGCAGGGGATGGTGGAGGGGGACAGTGTGTCCCGAGGTCTCACTTTCAACTGGGCTTGGCTCTCTACCTGCAGTATCTCAGCCCATTTCCACACCAACCCTCTCCGGTGGGTACCATTCTGGATGTTTTACAGATCAGGAGCCCTAAGCCGCAGTGCCCGTAAAGGACCCCACATTCCACAGCTAAGCCCAGGAGTAGAACCCGTGTCTGTGATGCTATGTACAGGGAAGACGGTTTACCTTAGTGAAAGCTTTTGAATTGATGAAACACATAATTTCGGAAACGTTTCCATGGAGGTCCCAGGTCAATCTTTTTCTTTCTGGCTCCATCCTTAGGTTCTTAATTGGTGGGTCTGGATCGGAAATGTCTATAGGGTAAGGGTCTGGAGAGAGGCACACAACGCTTAAATCTGTCCTACTCAGTTACCCCTTGGGAAGTTGAGTTCCACACGGAGAAGTGGTTGCCTGAAGCAAGTAGAGGCCCCGAATCCGTAGTACCTTAGTGAACTCACCAGCTCACCCTCCCAACAATGGGGGAAGAGAGTCTGAAAAGCAGATCACTGCTGCCGTCCGCGTTGATGGGAAATGTACCTTTCTTAACCATGTATGTCAAAGAAGGTCGTTTTCACTGAAAACCAATTCAGGCTGAGAGAGTTGGCTCAGTGTCTGCTCTGCAGACTGAGAATTCAGAATGCTTTGCAAGTTGCAATAGAAATTTTAACGTAGGGACTTCCCTGGCGGTCCCGTGGTTAGGACTTCGCCTTCCAATGCAGGGGGTGCGGGTTCGATCCCTGGTTGGGGAGCTGAGATGCCACATGCCTCGGGGCCAAAAAACCCAAACATAAAACAGAAGAAGTATTGTAACAAATTCAATAAAGACTTTAACAGTGGTCCACGTCAGAAAATCTTTTAAAAAAAAGAAGAAATTTTAATGTGATCTATTAAAAATATATAAACTTATATACAAGTATATATAATGGAATATATATTTTCATAAAGTAGGAGACCTGATCTTTACACAATGATATTTATGTTCTTACACAGAGTGCCAGAGGAATTCTCATCTTCTTGGAAAACCACCCAAAATGCGTACATCTAAATACATTTTGAAGTGTAATCAAAGCACATATATATTCGTATGATGCCGTCAGTGGGGACGGAGGTCAGAGTTTGCAGACCAAAGGATTCCACGTGTTTTATCAGTGACTTGCTTCATGAAGCAGTCACATAGGACCAACAACTCAAAGCTATAAAGGTCCATCAGACATTTCTTCAGCTGTTATCTGTGACCCCTCATTTAGAGGATTTCGCAGAAATGACTGTTTGTAAACCGCAAGCAGTGTGATCAGTTATCAGGATCAACAACCTTAGTTTGACAAGCAAGACCAAATCCTATGAATATCCTGGTTTCTGGCATTACGGTCTCCCAACCTATAAGGATAATTTATTCCTTAAAAAACAACTTCCCTAGGGAAATTTCTTACAAGTGAAAATGTAATTTTTCATGGATTCTTATGCCTCAGAATTTATATTCACTTCTTCCAAAACAACAGTAAATAGCATTAAAACAGCTATGAGTGATGCTGTAGAAAATATGAGTTTTAGCGTACTTTTATTACATTTAAGTTTGTTTTTAATTTTTATAGCTTTATTTACAACTCTAATTATTTTATTTTTTTTCTGTTTTGTTTTTGGGTTTTTTTTTGCGGTACGCGGGCCTCTCACTGCTGTGGCCTCTCCCGTTGCGGAGCACAGGCTCCGGACGCGCAGGCTCAGCGGCCATGGCTCACGGGCGCAGCCGCTCCGCGGCACGTGGGATCCTCCCGGACCGGGGCGCGAACCCGCGTTCCCTGCATCGGCAGGCGGACTCTCAACCACTGCGCCACCAGGGAAGCCCACAACTTTAATTATTTTAAAATTAAAAATTTAAAATAATCTAATGCGAAATGTACTTATATAAAATTATATATATTTATATAAATAAGTCCATATATATTTAAATCACATAACAAGGGAGTTTTCTGTCACTATGTTTTCCATAAAATCGACCTGTGCTCCCTTAGAGTGGTTATTATCTACCCAGTTACAGTTGTGCTCACAAATAAAAAAGAACTTTAACGCAAACAGAAGAAAGTAAAAGCAAATCTGTAAAGACAAAATGAAACAAAATAAATGCAAATACACATAAGAGTGTTTACTGCAATATACTCGTGACCCTCCAGTACTCTGAAAGAAAAGGGACATAGTGTTCTCAACCCTAGAGCTTTTGAAAAACTATAGATGGTGGGAAATACTCTTCCAGTCATGATAAAGTAGTCTCAGCTGTATCTCTCACCATAAGCCCCTAGAAAACGGCCAAATATATAAATCAACTATTTTTAGACTTTCTGAAAACTAAGACAAACAATTCTGAGAGTGTATTTTGGGGTGGGAGACATTCACAATCCAATGGGACAAGGTGGAGATTCCTTGCTGAACACTGAGAAGTCAGTAAAGACCCCAGAAGAGTCATGCCTTTGTTGTCGGAGAGAAAAAGCTAAAGGTGACTCACCTTGAAAAAGCTTCAGAACAAGGTGACCCACCAATAAAGGAATGGCCTGCTGAAACAAAACTCACCATCTTTAAAGAAGGCAACCAAAGCAGACCCTCACCAACCCATCCTTCACAATATCCAGCACCCAATAAAAATTTACTAGACACGCAGAGAAGCAGGAACGTGTTGGCTGTGACCAGAAGAAATAGCAGGTCATAGAAATCGTCCCCTAAGGGGCCGATGATGAAATTAACAGAGATGTCCATTAAAACAACCACTGTAAATATGTTAGAGGACGTGAAGGAAAACATGAACACTATTCAGTGAGCAATGGAAGATATAAAGGAAGAACCAAACAGAATTTTTAGACGTAGAACATATAGCATCTGAGATGAAAAAATTCACTTGGATGAACTGGAAGACCATGGAAATGATCTACGCTGAAGCCCCCAAAGAAAAATATTTGAAGAAATCGTGGCCAAACGTTTTCCTAACTTAATGAAAATTATAAACCTACAGGCCCAGGAAGCTCAAAAACCGTATACCTAGGATACAAAGACACACAGGTACCAACAAACACAAACGCTAAGACGCATCGTCCTCAAATGCCTTTTTAAAAAGTGATGTCAAGAAAATCTTAAAAAACCGACGGAAAAAAGACACCGCACCTCTCAGAGAACAAAGATAAGAATTTCTGCTGATTTCTCTTTACAAACAATGGGAGACAGAAGGTAACAGAACGACTTCTCCCAATGCTGCAAGAAAACAGTACAGATCCTGGTCAACCTAGAATCTATATCTTAGCGATAAATGGAAGGTGAATATAAAGACTTTTTATAGTGACAAAAAGTGAAAGGTTTTTTTTTTTTTTTGTATTTTTGTATTTGTTTGTTTTTTTGCCAGAAGAGCAGGTCTGTAAGAAATGTTTTCAAAAAAGGCTTTTCTGGCTGAAGGAGAAATCAGCAGATGGACACTCACGAAGGAATGTGGAACCAAGGTGAGCAGAGATGCCACAAAACCATACCAGAAATAGTAGAAATGTAGGCAAACGTGGAAAGCGTTCCCATTTTTTTAAGGTTTTAAAAAGATAATTCTTTAAAAGAAAATATTGTATTGTGTATTGTGGGCTTATAGAGATGTAGAAGTACATGTGTGACATGGCATAAAGGATGAGGCAGGAAGTGAACGTATACTGTTTTGAGATTCCTATGTTCTATGTGAAGTAGAATAGCGTTATTTGAAGATAGTGTGTACTGAATGAATCATCCCAGAGGAACCGCACAAGCCACGGAACAAAGAGGGCTAGCCCAAAAGCCAATGGTGGAGAAAAACACAAAAAACAAGAAAAGCACTAAAAAAGTAACTGAAAAGAAGTCAGGAAAGGAGGGGCGGAAAAAAGAAAAACTGAAGAAAAAAAAAAAACCAGCAAACAAGTAGCAAAATGGTAGAATTAACTCAATCATCTTAATAAGTTCATTGCATGCAAATGGTCTAAACACTCCAGTGAGAAGGAAAGTTTGTCAGACTAGATTTTAAAAGTACCCCACAGTATGCTGTCTGCAAGAAACGTACTTTAAATATAGTTTAAATGGCAATAATAGGAAAGCATATTTTATGCAAACTCCAATTGTATAAAACCTAGGATTTTATCCCAGGATTTTATTTCCGGGGGTAAGAAGGGACCATTTCAAGTGATTAAATGGCCAATTCATCCTAATATGTGTGCTCTCAACAGTCATTTTGAAAATACATGCGGCATAAGCACCACCTCCGTCTCTAATAGAACAGATAGACAGAAAACGGGAGGGATATACAGGACTTGAACAAAATATCAACAATTTGACCTAATTGACATTGTGGGGACATTCTAACCAATGACGGCAGGGTGCACATTTGTTTTTTTGGGGGGGCGGGGGGCGAGCCACACGGCTTGCGGGATCTTAGTTCCCTGACCAGGGCTGGAACCCGCGTCCCCTGCAGTGGAAGTGCAGAGTCCTAACCACTGGACCACCAGGGAACTCCCAGGATGCACATTTTTATCAACTACAAACAGAAGATTCATCAAAATAGACCATGTACTGGCATGGGAAGTGTCAGTCCTTTTAAAAAGGTTTAAATCATTCACTGTGTATATATTCTCTGACTACAATTCTCTCTTGATTAAATTCAAGATCAGTGTTCTAAGATCTGGAACACACCAGATATTTGCAAAGAAAACGACATACTGATAAATTACCATATGCGTCTTAGAAGAAATCACAGGAAATGTAGAACATATTTTGAACTGAATGAAAATGAAAGAAAAAAAAAGTGCGATGCAGCTACAGCAATGCTTACAGGGAAATTTATAACATTACATGTTTATGTTAGGAATAGAGTTTAAATTCAAGAATCAGTTTCCACATGAAGACGTTAGAGAAAGAAGAACAAATTAAATTGAAAAATTAAACCTAAAGCAAAATCCCTAAAAAAAAATAAAGGGAACAAAAAAAAAATCAGTGAAAAAGAAAATGGAAAAACTATATAGATTGTCAAGGAAACCAAAAGCTGGTGCTACACAAGAGACAATATAATTGAAAAACCTCTCTCTCGCTACACTGATCAAGAAAAAACCAAAAAAAGACCAATTTTAGGAATGAAAGAGGGGACACTGATACACATCCTGAAAGACATTGAAAGAAGAATTGGGGGTAATTTGAACAAAAGTTATGCCAATACCTTCAACAATGTATGACATGAACCAACTTTTTGAAAGACACACATTAGCAGTACTGACATAAGTGGCAAACCCGAATAACCCTGTAAGTATTAAAGGAATAGAATATATAACGAAAAAGCTTCCCCAAAAGAAAGCATCAGGCACAGATGGCTTTGCGGCTGAATTCCACCAGCAGTTTAAAAAAGAAATAGTAACAATGTGCAGAAACTTTCCAAAAACAGAGGAAAGGCGGGAAACATGTTCTGACTCACTTTATGAGGCCAGCGTTATCCTGATACCAAAATCAAAACGTTAAAAGTAAACTGAAACCCAAAACGCCTTATACTCCTGGACACAAAATTCCTTCACAGAATACTAGCCCATAAAATCAGGTAAAGTACAAAAGTGGTAACACCTCCTGACTCAACGGATTTACTCCAGGAATATTATAAGGCTATTTTAACCATCACTATATAATGTGCCCCTTTAACAGAAAACTGGTGATCTTATCACTAGAAGCAGGAAAACCTTTTGACAATGTTTAACACCCCTTTGAGACGAAAAACTCTCAGCAAACTAGACAGGGACGAAAACGTCCTTCCCCTGATAAATCTATGAAAATCCTGGCGCTAATTCAGACTCAGTAGGGAAGGACTAACCACTTCTCCGTATGATTCGAACAAGACACAGTGTCCGGTTTCAACGCTTCTATTCCACCGCGTCCTGTACCCACGGCCTCTCTAATGCACTTTGACCAATGTTGTAGTTTTAGGGCGCTTCGGGGGGAAATGTTAGAACGGTACAACACGCTCTCTGCTTCCTTCAGCGTTTGGCTCCTAGAAAGCTACTCACTTCCTGCCTGTGGTAAGTGACCCCAGAATACCCATGGGCCTGAAGCCACCACAAAGGTGGCAGCAACCTCGGCCCAGTACAAGCGGGGCAGACAAAGACGGGAAGCGGGGGTGGGAGCCTCAGGCATGGAGGAAGCCCCTCCCCTTCCAGACCTCCTGCATCTCCCGGGCCCTCTGGTCACCAGGTGCGGCCACGTGACTGACTTGGAGTCCAGGAAATGGACAGAAACAACGTGTGGTCCTCTTAGCTCAGACCTCTAAAAACTCCCGTGTGATCCGTCTACAAACTCCTCCAAGGAGATGATGGAGCTTCCCGGGTCCATCCGTATGTAAGGATCCCGGGTCTGTACATGGAACAGAACCACTTGGGATGGACTGAACTGTGTCCTTTCCCCAGCCCTCCCCAAATCATGCTGGAGTCCTAACCTCAGAATGGGACCTTAGCTGGAAATAGGGTGAGTGCAGATGTAATTAATTAAGATGAGGTCCTGCTGCCATACTGTGGCCCTAACCCAGTCCGACTGGTGTCCTTATTAAGAGGGGAAATTTGGGTACAGGTACACACCCGAGGAGAACCCCCTGTGAAGACAGGAGGGAGGCGGCCACAAGCCCAGGGACACCTGGAGCCCCCAGAAGCTGGAAGAGGCGGGAAGGACCCTCCCCGGGAGCCTCTGGAGGGAGCGCGGCCCTGGGACACCTTGACCTCAGACGTCTGGTCTCCAGGGCTGGGATAAATAAATGTATGTCACTCAAGTCCTCTAGACTATGGTATTTTGTTAAGACAGCCTGAGCTGAGTAAGCCAGCAGTCCCCAGAAGAATGATACCGATGCCCCAACACACACACACACACACACACACACACACACACGCACACACACACGCACACGCACACCCACACACACTCACACCATCTGAACTCCACTACTCTTTGAGGAAGGAACGAACTTCTCATGGTTAGGCAATGCTGTGGCCATCACAGCGGCACAGGGTGCCGTGCCTGATGCAAGCACCCAGCATCCATGGTGAGGGGGTGTACTCTGCTCCCGTTGCCTGAAGCGCTGCTCCACATGTGTGTGTTGTGCGAGCTGGACAGGAGGCTTGGTCACTGTCCCGGGTCCACCGCTCACTCAGCGAAGCCCTAATGGGAGGGGCTTCTCTGCAGACCCTCCCCAAGGCAGCATGCCCGCCTGGAGGGCACCATATCTCTTGTACTCCTGTAAGCATCCAGGTCTTTGCACCCCGAGTTGGGCGCCCTCACTACTGGGCGCCCAGGAAACGTAGACTCTCCGTACCCCGGGGCCGAGGGCGCAGCTCCCCTTGGGGGTTCTGCTGCCTGGTGGTGGGCGCTCTCCACCAGCAGCAGACTGGCTCTGCACCCTGCCCCACCTGGGGTATTCTCTCCCAGCCACACCTGTCACCCGAAGTCAGCCGGACACTGACGGTCAGAGGTGGGCACGGCAGCTTAAGAACCTACATCACTGTCTTTTCGCCTCCTTATCGTGTGTTACGGTCGAACTTCACTATCACGTCGTGAATTGTTTCCTACCCATCCCCACCGTGCTTGAAGATGGTGGGAACTTCCTGGACGCCACGGAGACCCTGGTTTGCACCCTACCCCCCATAAATCTCCGTTACAAATGTGAGAAAAACAGGATGGAGTTGCCCCCAAAGCATCTCACTCGTTGCTTACCTGCCTGTCCAAGCTCCAGACGACGCATCTCTCATGACACCTGGATTTTTATCCCCCGGTCCCGGAGGCCGGCATGCTATAGGATTGGTTCTTCCCAGAGACTCAGAGGGAGAATCCGTTCCAGCTGGAGAACCTCTGCAGCTTCTGGGAGCTGCCCCGCCCCAGTCCTAGGCGTTCCTGCACTTGTGACTGCATCAGCCCAATCTCTCCTCTATCGCTACCTAGCTTCTCCCTGTGTCCATGCCTGGGTCCAAATCTCCCCTCCTCATAAGGACACCCATTGTTCTGGATAGGGATCCACCCACGTGACCTCATCTTAACTCAGGGATGTCTGTAAAGACCCTATTTCCAAATAACTCCGGTTGACAGGTTCTGTTCGTTAGGACTTCAGCGCGTGAATCTGGCGAGGACCGAGTTCAGCCCATCACCCTAATGTTTGCACGGGGTTCTTCCGACCCAGAGAGAGGGTGACAATAAATCCAAGCACACTGACGGGTCCCAGCGCCCTAGCTACACCAAGAGCTCTGGAGGTAGTGTCTTGACCATATCAGCATTAACATCCTGTCTGTGAGGTACCAGTTTTGCAAGATGAACCCGCCGGGGTGACTGAGGGGAAGCCTACGTGGGAAGTGTCTGCACTATCTCTTATGGCAGCCGAGTGACTCGACCGTGACCCCCAACGTAAACAGTTGCGCTGAAAAGCAACACAGCCCCAGGGACCCACAGACTGCACGCGGCTTTTCCTCCGGCTTTTCCTACCGTGGTCCGGAGGCAGCAGGCCGGAGACGGGCACCAGGAAGACCGCCAGCCAGATGAAAGCCATGGCCAAGGCAGCTCCCACAGGAGGGCGGGCGCCAGCTGGAGGAGAAGAGACAGTGGCCGCATGGGGTGGCTGCAGGGAGGGGGCTGAGCCCCCAGGGCTGTCTTGCTCCGAGCGCAGGGAGCTGCTTCCGGGAGGAGAGCCGCACGTGTGTGCGCACGTGTGCGTATGCGTGTGTGCACGTGTGTATGCGTCCGTGTATACCGCATGCCTGTGTGCATGTGTCTGCACATATTATTTGTGTTTATGTGTCTGTGCACTAGGTATGCACATGTGTGCACGTGTGTGTCTGTGTGTGTATCTCTGCGTCTTGTATATGCATCTGTGTGCGCTGCATGTCTCTCTATGCATATGCACTCGTGTGTGCACACATGACACGTGTTTGTGTGTCTGCGTGTGCATGTATGTCTGTGTGTGTCCACTCATGTGTGCACGTGTGTGTCTGTGTGCATATCTCTGCGTCTTGTATATGCATCTGTGTGCGCTGCATGTCTCTCTATGCATATGCACGCACGTGTGTGCACACATGACAGGTGTTTGTGTGTCTCTGTGTGTGCTGTGTATGCACACGCGTGTCTGTGTGTGTGCACACATTACACAGGTCTTTGTGTGTCTGCGTGTGCATGCATGTCTGTGTGCGTGCACGTGTGTGTCTGTGTGTGTATCTCTGCGTCTTGTATATGCATCTGTGTGCGCTGCATGTCTCTCTATGCATATGCACTCGTGTGTGCACACATGACACGTGTTTGTGTGTCTCTGTGTGCTGTGTATGCACACGCGTGTCTCTGTGTGTGCACACATTACACAGGTCTTTGTGTGCCAGCGTGTGCATGCATGTCTGTGTGCGTGCACGTGTGTGTCTGTGTGCGTATCTCTGCGTCTTGTATATGCATCTGTGTGCGCTGCATGTCTCTCTATGCATCTGCACGCACGTGTGTGCACACATGACACGTGTTTGTGTGTCTCTGTGTGTGCACACATTACACAGGTCTTTGTGTGCCAGCGTGTGCATGCATGTCTGTGTGCGTGCACGTGTGTGTCTGTGTGCGTATCTCTGCGTCTTGTATATGCATCTGTGTGCGCTGCATGTCTCTCTATGCATATGCACTCGTGTGTGCACACATGACACGTGTTTGTGTGTCCGTGTGTGCTGTGTATGCATACGCGTGTCTGTGTGTGCGCACACATTACACAGGCCTGTGTGTGCATGTGTATATGCATGCCTGCGTGTATGCAGGTCTGCACATATGTGTCTGCATGCCTGTGTGTGTGCGTGCACGTGTGTGTGTACGCGCGTGTGTGTGTGTGTCTCAGCCTCTCTAAAAAGCTCCCGCCCTGGGGTTTGAGCTCACCCTTGGCTCCAGCCCCATCCCGGAACCCAGAAAGCACCCTGCACGCAGCACCAGGAAACACTGGGCTCACAGAACAGTGGAAGGAAGTTTAGTTAAGAGCATGAAGTACAATGCAGTTTCCTGAACAGACCGAGTTACGGTCACTAAATCCCATGCTGTCTCATCGTTCCTGCCAGAGCTTTTCCCCAGGTCCCCATGAAGCCCCCCTCTGCAGGCCGGCTCTCCTGGACCCTCCCCCGGGGGTCCGCCTTCCGCACCTTCCGGGCCCCAGCGGCAGGGTCTCCCGACGGACCCCACCCATTCCCCTCCCAACCTGAGTCACTCATGCAAATGCCCTTGGCGCCTGGAGGCCGACCCGGGGCTGCCACCCAAGCAGAGCCTTGGACCCTCAGGTGCCTTGGGGGCCACACCCTCAGCAGGACCGAAGGCTCTCTGTGCCGGTCAGGGTCGCCCAAAGACCTGACCGCCACTCCCCGCCATCCCACCTGGAGCATCTTGGCTGGGATTGAGGGGGGGTGCCCAGGACGCACCCTACCTCCTTCAGGGCCTGTCCAGCACCCCCATCATGAGACCCAACCCAGACTCCATCCATCTGGGGTCTCACCTGCTCCCCCATCCAGGTCTGGGGCTCCCACAAGATTCCCCAGGACTGACCTGGTCCCCCAAAAGTGCCAACTTTCACACAGATTTGACACCAGAAGCCGACACTCAGGGTCCTTCTTGCCAAACTGGGTGGAGGGAAGCCCGAGAGACCCCTTTCCAGGACAAGGCAACGGGTCAGATCCGGAACTGCTCGTCACAGGGAGGTGTCCCGGGACAGATGCCAAACCATCCATCTGTGGTACAGGGATGAGGGTGAGGAGGGCCAGGCGTCGGGCACAAAGCTTCAGGGGAGGTGCCTCCCAGCCGGGCCTCACGATCCAGAGCAGTAAATGCCGTGCTCACAAAAGGTCCAGGCGTGGATCCACGGGGAGAAGAGGAATATCGGATGAGCACGGCCTCGGGCTCCTCTTTGATTGATGAAGACGGGCCCCCGTGGGCATCGAGGCAGGGGTGGGTGTCTGTTCCTGGCATCTGCTCAGGTGAGCTGAGCCCCACAGGTACACACGGCTCCAGCCTCGCGACACTGAGCCCACCCACAGGCATCTCTCCTCGCTCGGAGAAGCTCACGTCCTTTAAACACCCACATTGCATGAGGGTCATCGACGTATCCTGCTGCCCCCAGATCGCGAAGGGAAGAAGCGTGCCTGGGCAGAGTCAAGCCCCCAGAGGCCGGGGATGGGGCCAGGCTCTGCAGGATCGGGGCGAGGTAAGGGGCCTTGGGGCTCTGCACCCCGGCAGCTCGCCTGCCTGCGTCTGGGGGCAAATGAGAGCCTGCAGGAGTCGGGGGCACTGCGATTGGGGGAAGCCTCTCGTCCGGGGAGAGTCACTCCGAACCGTTCATCCATTCGGCCAATGCATAGGACCCGGCGCAAGACACAGAAGTGGTCAAGACCCCCGGGCATCCAGCCTAGTACAGGGTGGCACCGCGGTCGGATCCCGTAACCGGGGTCAGTGACACACTCAGCAACCTCCTTGGGCATAAAGGCTTTGAATCGTTGTGTGTTGCCCCGGATGACACATCTCAGCGGCCACGAGCCACGTTCAAATCCTGGGGGGTCCCGCCCCCGCCCCCGGGGCTGGCGGTCAGTACTGAGTCTCCAGGGACAGCAGTCGAGGACGCTGCCTGCCTCCTGCCCCCCAGCCCGGCCCCGGGGTCTTACCTGGGATGCAGAGCACGGTCTGGCCGGAGAGAGGCAGCCTCTCCTGGTGCTGGTCTAGCTGGCCTGGGGGTGGGCCCCGAGCTCTCCTGGCTTCTCAGCTGTGCTGCAGGCAGCCTCCCGAAAGAGAAAGAACCTTGTTTCTTCTCTCATCAGTGTTTTTATAGCCTCCGGGGTCAGCCCCACCCCTAAACACTAAGCCCCAGTGAGCCGGGGAGGTGGGGAGAACGTGTTGAGGGTGTGACCAGGTCCGGGAGCCCTCTGCACCCCTCAGCTCAGAATTACGGTCTGGGGTCAGGAACAGGACTGCAGCTCTGTGCTCTCCTGGAAGGAACACCCTTGCTTTCAAAGTGCTTTTCCCGTTCTCACTTCTGTTTGCAGGTTCCTCTTTGTCACAATCCTAGTGGCTTCCCGCCATTCACCCCGGCTTGGGCAGTTTCCTGGAGCCGTGTCGTGGTTAAGCCGGTCAGCGTGAATGGCCGGGGCCCTGGCCCCCTTCCTTCGAGGTCCCATTGGAATGACCGCTCGTGCCCAAGGGGACAGGGAGGTGACCCCGGGCCCCTGATGCGCCGGCTGCACGGGACTCACGCAGTTCTGGCCCCTACCAACTTGCTCCCAGGTGACCTTCCTTCACCCGGGCCCTCCTGGGCATCCCTTGCCTTCGCCCTACACCTGTCATCTGTCTGTCGCCGCTCCCAAGCTCCAGCCCCACGTGTCCGTCCCTCCACCCTCTCCCTTGAGGCAGGTCCTCTTGTCTCCTCCAGTGTTTCCTGTCTACTCCACAGCCCCAGTGCACATCCACCTGGACTCTCAGAGCACGTTTTACTTAGAAACAGGGCTGTCACAGGTGTAATGGATTAAGGTGACACATATGTCCCATGGGACTGCTGTCCTTACGAGAAGGTGGCCCCCGGGAGACAGGGACACAGGGAGGACACAGCCACATAAGGACAGAGGTGGGAGGGGGTGGCCACGAGCCGCCTGGCGCCCCCAGAAGCTGGAAGAGGCAGGAAGGACCCTCCCCTGGAGCCTCTGGAGGGAGCGCGGCCCTGGGACACGTTGAGTTCAGACGTCTGGTCTCCGGGGCTGGGGGAGGATGCAGGTCTGTGGATTTAAGCCGAGCAGCCTGGGATCCTTCGTGACGGCCGCCCACTTCCCACAGAGCAGGAGTCTTGGTGGCTGACCAGCCCCTCTGAGAGACAAAAGCCGTGTGTCCCCAAGGGAAGGACCAGACGCCCATCCCCTCGTCCCTGTTCAGGGTTGAGGAGCATCTTGCTAAGAACTGAGGCGATTGTGAAATGCCCGCTAGGCAGTGACCACTCTTGGTGGACACCTCTTGTCTGCCCAGGGTCCCTCTTCGTCTGGGACCGAAGCACAGTGATGCCGGGGCAGGGGGTGTCTAGGCAGATGCAGTGCGGGGCAGGGGTGGGCACGGATGACAAAGCTGAGGAATGACAGTCCAGAGTGGACTTCACCCACGGGGCTGAGCCCAGGCTGGACCCCTTTCCTGGCAGTGCGCCCCTAGATGCTGAGGGGTGACGTTCAGATGTGGATTCTGACTCCTCGGTCTGGGGGGGATGCCCCACGACCCTTCTTTCTTTTCTTTCTCTTTCTCTCCCTCTCTCCCTCCCTCCTCTCCTTCCTTCCCTTTTAGTTTTCCCCAAAAAGCCCAAAACCCCAGTAAAAAAGGAAGACACAACAGAAAAGCACCGCGGGGCCTCCAGGCCACAGGACAGGTGCTCATTATCTCAGCCGATCCAGAAAAGCTGAGCCCTGACTGTCCGTGGGGAGACTCAGGCCCAAGGCAGCCCAAACATGCGGGCACGGCACAGACCCTGGGAACCTTGCCAACCGGAGGCCCTGGGCGTGCGTAAGTGGGGTGACAAGAGGACAAACAGGGGCCACTGGTGACAAGTGTGTTCCATGAAGGCCACACCCCCAAATCCGCCCGCAGCCCCGCCAGTGTCGCTATAACCCTGGGGAAGACTTGAGGTTTAGTGTTTGGGGGTGGGTGGTCTCCGGATGGGGGGTGGGACCAGGCGAGGCAGATGGTGGCGCTACCCAGAGGAGGCGACAGAGGCCCAGGAGCGCATGCGTGCTGAGCCGTCTCCCTCCATGGGACCGCAGACCCCTCAGCCGCCCACTCCGGCGCCCCCGGCTCCGTCCCCATCAGCGGTTTAGTGCCGTCAGACAAGCAATGACTAATTTCAGAACAGCCCACACACACCCGGGGGCTGGCGGCGTGGGGAGCGTGCGTTGTGTGCCTGGAATCCAGCCCTCCATGTGGGGAAGGAGCTACGGGGAACAGAAATGGGGAACCGGGAAAGGGGGTGGGCGAGGCCAGGGCACGGAGCAGCTGGGCCGAGAGAGACCAGAATAGCAGCCCGTCCAGCCAGCGCCTAGCACCTGCCACGCGGCCCGGGGGCATGGCCAGCTCGGCGAGGAGGGCGGGGTCGGCAGCGCCTCCGCCCCAGGAAACCCGTGGCTCCGTGGACGGCAGACGACAGCCCAAGGCCGCATGCCCGTCGGGCGCCCGTCGGGGCTCCCGGCCGCCGGGGGAGCTCCTAGGGACCTGCTGAGGGGCGGGACGCCCCCCGCGGGATGCAGTGGATCAGTTCCCGGGGGGCTGCCTCCCTGTGGCCACGGTCACCGCCCAGCAACGCAGCCCCTAAACCCCCTTCCCACGCGGCCTCCGGCTGGGCCCGCATACCAAAACGCAGGCCACGGCACAGAGCTTCGACCGGCCCGTGGACATAAAAGTGATGGGCTCCCACCCTTATCATCCAGGCGCCCGGGCTTCCCATCCTCCCAACAACGTTTATCAGGCAGGGTTTGGCCATGAGATGACGCTTTTTGGCTACATGTCCTTCAAACACCACAGTAAAACGCTAACAATACAAGTGACTGTGATTCTATGATGATATAGTTGCAGGACCACCTTAAATCAAAGTAGGCTCACATATTTAAGAGAATATATGTACACAGTGCTATATATAGGATGGATAACCAACAAGGACCTACCGTGTAGCACAGGGAACTCTATTCAATATCTTGTAATAGGAAACGAATCTGGAAAAGAATATATATGTGTAACTGAATCACTTTGCTGCACGCCTAAAACTAACACAACACTGGTAATCAACTATACTCCAATATAAAATAAAAAGTTTAAAAGTAAATAATAGGGACTTCCCTGGTGGCGCAGTGGTTGAGAATCCGCCTGCCAATGCAGGGGACATGGGTTCGAGCCCTGGTCCAGGAAGATCCCACATGCCGCGGAGCAACTAAGCCCGTGCGCCACAACTACTGAGCCTGCGCTCTAGAGCTCTTGAGCCACAACTACTGAAGCCCGCGCGCCTAGGGCCCGAGCTCTGCGACAAGAGAAGCCACCGCAGTGAGAAGCCCGCGTACCGCAAAGAAGAGCAGCCCCCACTCGCCGCAACTAGAGAAAGCCCGCGCGCAGCAATGAAGACCCAACGCAGCCAAAAATAAATAAATAAATAATTTAAAAAAAAAAGTAAATAACAACTAAATAAAAGACTACATGTATATAGTATATTATTATAATCATACAGGTACATTAATGTATGACTTACATGGTGTATATTAATGTTTGCATCAATGTTACATAGCATTCATGTCTATTAATTAACCTTGGTGTATACGTACATTCGTATACATTAAATGTTAAATGTGTGTTTATTTATTTAAGGGAAAACGTTCCGTCTGTTTGTCTTTCGCTATAGACACACGCGTGTTTCCGGCGGGGTTCACCCCGTCTCCCTGGGGCCTGCGTCTCACACACCCTGTTGGGTCCAGCGGGTCCATCCTGAGGGCAGAACCTGACCTTCCTGGGGCCACCATCCCCACCCCCTGGGGGGCCCCGGACCCACTTCAAATCTACTCTGGTTTAGACGCCAACACCCACTCCTGCTCTGAAGCGTTTCAGGAACCTCTCTCTCACGGGGAGACTTGTATCTAGTCTTCCGCCCAGAAAAAACGTGCAGAGAGAAATTCTTGTCTCCAGGGAGTCCCCCCGCCCCACTCTGCAAAGCTGCAGACGGGCGTGCTGGGGTGCACGTCGAGACCTGGAGTCCTGCCGGTCTGAGAGCCCAGGGCAAGAGCGAGAAGTGAACATCACAGGCTAAGGGAACTTCCCTGGCCATCCAGTGGCTAAGACTCCACGCTCTCCATGCAGGGGACCCCGGTTCGATCCCTGGTCAGGGAACTAAGATCCCACACGCGTGCCGCAACTAAGACCCGACGCAGCCAAATAAATAAATATTTTCTTAAAAAAGAAAGAAAAATAAAGAAATTCGCAGGCTGAGATACAGGGTACCCCGTGCGCTCTGAGGTCCCCAGAGACCCTCCAGGGCCACTTCCCGGCACAAGGCTGGGCCGTGCCCTCGGGGTCAGGCCAGGCTGGTCTCTGGGATTCTCCCGAGGGGAGGGGCTGCCCTCATGACCTTTCCCAGCAAAAGCACTTCCGGCCGTGGTGGCGGAGCGTCTTCCTGGAGGAGGGGACACGCCTTGCTGTAAGATTCCAGGCCTGGCGCTCCGGACACGGCGGGGGTGAGCTGTGCCCTCTGCGTTCTCGGGGAACCTGCAGACCTGTCCTCCCAGCTGCTGCTTCTGGGGGCCCCGGCACTTAGGGATCACCAGCTCCCTGTCCGCTGGGGGTGGGGATCTTTGCTGCACTTTTTAATAACTCTCCAAATTCACATCCCTTAGAGCCTCAGAACGGGACCTTATTAGGAAACAGGGTCTTTGCAGATGGGATAAAGTCAAAGATCTGAGCTGAGGTCCTCCTGGAGGAGGGTGGCCCTACATCCAATGACAGAGTCCTTCTAAGACACAGAAGGCGAGAGACCCAGACACAGAGGAGAAGCCCCGTGAAGACAGAGGCAGAGACGGGAGGGACGCGGCCACAAGCCCAGGGACGCCTGGAGCCCCCAGAAGCTGGAAGAGGCGGGAGGGACCCTCCCTTGAGGCTCTGGAGGGAGCGTGGCCCTGGGACGCCTTGACCTCAGACGTCTGGTCTCCAGGACTCGGGGTAGGATGGATGCCTGTGGTTTTAGGCCCGCAGTCTGTGGTTGTTAGAGCCGCCCTCGACTCTGCTATAAAAAATAACACTCTTTTTCTCTCACCATGCACCACTACCCCCTCCCTCTGGCCTCCTGAAACATGCCCGGGTCCCCAGCCCCATGCCAGGGAGCAAACTCGCCCTTCCCATAGGGTGCCTGTCCCACCGGTGCACAGGTCCGCTCTGGAACCTGCCGGTGGCCAGCCCAGGCTTGGGCTGACTTGCCAGGTTCTGATTTTTATCGTAAACCCATTCATGTAAATAAGAGTGTGCCGGGGCCAAGCCCATCCGTAGCCGGAGCTGATGCTCCCACGAGAAAGCCATCTTTCCAGGTCCAGGTTGTCTCAGGTGGTGCTGTGGCCAGAGGCTCTCTGGGGTGATGACACAGGGTATCTCGGGGTCACATGCTCCTCGGCCACAGCGATAGCGAGTGTTTCCTCCACTTAGACCTCATCTTTTCTGTTTTCTCTGAAGCACCGCACGTCTTTCGAAAGAGGCGGCTTCTTAGCCCTGGCCCAACCCCAAACATGGAAGTTTCTAAATGAAATCTTCCTTATCAGCGGCTGCGGCCTTTCGTGAAACACCCGTTTCTTCGTAGTGTTGTCTTCGGTTGGGCTCAGGGCGTCCCAGGAAACCGGAGCGGGCGTCTCCCTCTGTGTCTGGGGCGCGACTCTGCTGTTTGCTTCCCTGGCGGACAGCCTGAGCGAGCCCCGCCTGGGAGATGGGTCTCTTCTGGGTGTGGACGGAACCCAGCCCGGATGTTTAATGTGGGGTTGTAGAGACACGCCACGGAAGAGAACTGTCCTCAGCCGGGCATTTTCCATCCTCGTCCTGCCTATACTCCCTTTGTCCTTCTTCCCCCCATGGCTGGAAGATGGGCAGGGAGATAGGTGTCTTTGTTGTTCATATCGAGTTTTGGGGATGCCCCATTTTGGCCACCTAGGGGGGAAGTTTGTGATTATTTTCCTCAATGCCTTCGCTCATTCTTTCTTTTTTTTTAAAAAATATATTTATTTATTTATTTTCGTCTGCATTGGGTCTTCGTTGCTGCGCGCTGGCTTTCTCTAGTTGCGGCGAGCGGGGGCTGCTCTTCGTTGCGGTACGCGGGCTTCTCACTGCGGTGGCTTCTCTTGTTGCGGAGCACAGGCTCTAGGCGCGGGCTTTAGTAGTTGCGGCGCATGGGCTTAGTTGCTCCGCCACATGTGGGATCTTCCTGGACCAGGGCTCGAACCCACGTCCCCTTCATTGGCAGGCAGATTCTTAACCACTGCGCCACCAGGGAAGTCCTGTCACTTTTTAATTTTACTAAAAATACACCACGAATATCTTTCCTTAGGCACAGAAATGAATCTACGTCTCCTTACAATTTCTACACAGCCCACACCATTGCATTCATACAAGTCCGTGAATAAACATCCAGGCGATTTTTCGTTTTCTTTACTTATTATAAACCGTTTTCCCTGAAAGGGAGAGAGGTCACACCCGGACAGGGGAGGGTCAGGGCGGAGCACAGAGGCCAGCTCCAAAGTCTGCACGTGGTAGGATGGGGCTGTCTGTCTGTCTGCCCCCCCAGAGACGGCGAAAACCCGTCCCTCCACCTGGATTGCAGGCATCTCGGAGATGAAGATGCCCGCGATGTGTTCGTTCTTTTCTTTTTTAAAAACAGCTTTATTGACGTTTAACTCACAAGCTGCAGAATTCACGCTAAGTGCACATTCACAGTGCTGGGCAACCATCACCTCTGTCTGGTTCCAAAGCACTCTCATCCCCCCAAACGGAGGCCCTGGGGGCCCCACACGTTCCCAAGCCCCCCCAGGACTCCCCAAGTCTCTCCAGATGTCCCCCAGGGCTGCATGCTATAGGAGAACCCCAAGACGCTCCATCAATGATTTTGGTCCTTGTGTATGCAATGGTCCTCAGACGTCCGCAGCGGACATGGGACGCCCCCACCTTCCTCCACACGCCCGCAGCCCCCTGCCTGGGTGGTCTCCTAGGGATGCCCACGCTCCAGGCACTCCAGGTGGTCACCTGGCATTCAACACATCCTGCACAGGTGTGGCGAGCCAGCCGGCAAAGGGGACAGAGCCGGCATCCGCAGCCAGGGCTGAGGCCACCACCCCGAGTCGACCCCTCGGGCCAGACACCGCCCCCCTCTGGGCCTGGGAAGCTGAGAAACTGGGGCCGGGAGATGGGCGGGTTGCTCACCACTGCCCCCGTGTGGTGGCTGTGACCATAGCCGGCCTCCATCGCCTGTGCCTGGACGGTCACCCAGCAGGTGGTTCCGAATTGTGACACCAGGGACAGTCCCTAACCGGTACTGAGCTCACAGTCGCTTTGCCCGGCCGCGTCCTCAGGACCTGTCTTCCAGACACGCGTGTGCTCTCTGCAGAGACCCCTGGCTTTGCCTCTTTCTTGAAAGCCTCTTCTTTATAATCAATAAACTAATTTATTCATTTTTTATTGGCATATAATTGCCTTACCATGGTGTGTTAGTTTCTGCTGTACAATGAAGTGATTCAGCTCTATGTATACCTATATCCCCTCCCTCTTGGACCTTCCTTCCGTCCCCCTCCCCCATCCCACCCACCTAGGTCATCAGAGAGCACCGGAGCTGAGCTCCCTGTGCTATACCGCAGGTTCCCACTGGCTACCTGTTACCCATGGTAGCGTATTTATGTCAATCCTAATCTCTTTTTAAAGTTTATTCTTTGGGGCACAAAATAATGACTGCCTTTTGCGGGAAGCATAAAGCCCGCAAGCACACGGGAAAGTCAAACTCCCCCCGACCGGGCCATCAGGAGAGAACCAGTGCGGACATTGGGCCACGTATGGGGCTCAGGCAGCAGACGGGACATCCCTTTAGCAGCTGCCCCCTGCCCTCATTCCCCTCCCTCCGCCCTAAGCAACCTCAAATCTGCTTTTTGAATCTGGGTTTCTGGCCATTCTGCGTGCACGGGGTGACAGGCGTGGGCCCTTCTGTGTGTGGCCTCCGTCATGGTGTTCTAGAGGATTTTTGGGAGGTGGGGGCAGGTGTTGCCTTTTACAGAGGAATTTCAGGCCCATGCTGGACAAAACCGCTGCCCTCACCACCAGCCCGATCAGGACCACAAGGAAGTTCTTCTCTGGGAAACCTGATGGGGCAGAGGTGTAGAGGGTCAGGAGTGACCGGGTGGTCAGGTTTGCACACATCGGCTGCCAACCTGTTATCAGACTATGGGGAGGGGGAAGCAGGGCTGAGCAGAGGAGGAGAGAACTTCCAGACACAGGGGCCTGAGGGAGGTGGGAATCTTGGCAGTGAAGAATTGATTCTTCTGGGATCCTGTCCCACCCCACCACACCCCTTTTCACTGTCCCCATATTTCCCACCCTGCTGCTCACAAGAGAGGACCCACCAGTTACATTTCCACGAGGGCACAGCTAATACCACACAATGCCTTCCTTCTCAATGGATATTAACTTTCAATACTGCACTACATAACCAAAGGAATGAATGTGTAATTGTGAAATGTCAAGGATGAGAGAAAGGGGTGTGTGTGTGTGTGTGTGTGTGTGTGTGTGTGTGTGTGTTGTTTTCGTTTTAATTGCAAATGAGGCTTTTCTGGGGGAACTCTGACTTGACTCGTGTAGCCTGGACCCCTTCTGCAAGCCATGAACCTACTGCCTATGGGGAAGGAGGCTCAAACACGGATTTGGTAGCTCCTCTCTGGGGAAGGGGTGGGGCAGCCTGTATGTCTTCTAGGCATTCAGCAGGTGCATACTTAGAGCTCATGCCCTGTTGGCTGCTAATGAATCCCGAGGGAGCCCTGGAGGGAGGGACTGGGTAGATCCCGACCTTGTGGGTTTTCTGCTGGTCCTACAGGGCAGGCATGAGTTTGCATGAGGTGCCCTGTGGGTCTGCCAACCTTGAGCTTACGGGGCCAACCCTTGGCATTTCCTGCCAGGAGCCAAGCCAGCCGTGCTGACAGATGGCAGCTGTCAGATTTTCAGGCAACTCACTTTGTGATACCCCTCCCGGCCCCCTGAAGGAGGGAGGCACTCTGGAGGTCAGAGCCCCCTCATGTGGGGAGAGAAGCGGGGACACCCTGGCTGACCCCCCGAGGGTGACATCTCTGGGGTGCGGGGTGACCGGCAGCCGGAGCCTCAGAGACATCCCAGTGAGACCGAGGCAGGAGTGACCCAGAGCAGCTTGTGTCCTTGTGGCTGCAACTGGGCGGGGGCGGGGGCGGGGCCCTCCCCATAGGGTGACCCCAGAAACATGGGAGGGTGCGTAGGGCCGCGGGACAGGCTGCAGGTCAGAGAGCTTGCGGGACCCACCCTGGGGCCCCTCTGCTGGGAGGGGCCCTGCAGTTGGCTCAGTGGACCCCCGTAAAGATGTGTCCCCATCCTATACCCTGAGAATGGGACCTTATTTGGAAAGAGAGTCTTTGCAGATGTGATGCAGTGAAGGATCTGTGATGAGGTCCTCCTGGATGAGGGTGGCCCTAGATCCAATGACAGAGTCCTTCTAAGAGACAGAAGATTCTTTCCTACCAACCAGCCTCGGTACTGTTACCCTTCTATAGGAGAATGGTTTCCAGGAACACATAATCTTTTACCAGTTCGATTATTAATGTGCAAGTTTTTAATTTATAGAACAAACATTAAAGTTGCACTTAGTTACCTCCTTGCAAAATGGAGATTACATGAGATAATGCATATACCTGACTGTTTTGTAAGCTCTTAACGAAGGTGAAACTATTTGAAATAAAAGAGAAACTGCCCCCCTAAAAAAGAAGGAGGGTCAAGCAGTAGGATTCAAAGGAAGGGCCCCTGCTTCCCTCCCCCCTGGCCAGGCATTGGTGGCCTCGGTGTTCCCGGGAGACTCACCGAAGTGCTGCGTGGAGCTCCATTTACTCCGGATTTTATAGGACACGCGTTTCACCTGCATGTGGGTGGTGTGCTCTCCCATCACGGCAGAATCGGGCATTCACTACTCATTTTTATCACCTCCTCTTTGGAAAACCTTTAAAAGAAAAGAGGATCTTGTGATGGACTTTGGTGACAAACGCCAGGCTGGGAACAGGGAGAAGGCAGAGCGTGTGCACATCGCAGGAGAGCATCCAGACACCGGGCGGACACCTGGGACCCGCTTCCTCGGTCCATATTCCCCTCCCTCCCCGCAATGGCAGGGCCCTAAGGGGCTTTGCTGTCTTGCACCTGGGTCTCACAGCTGTCCGTCTGTGCCCACATCTCGGGCAGGGTCCCCACGCCCTTGGGAAGTGAGGTTGGGGTTATTCTGATTCTACACAGAGGACAGATCCTTCACTTCATCACATCTGCAAAGGCCCTGCTTCCAAATGAAGTCCCATTCTGTGGTTCTGGGTGGACATGACTTTTAGGGGGACGCTTTCAGGTCGCTACACTGTGTACTGAGAAGGTGTCAGAAGCTCCATTGGGAATAAGGACGTTGCTCTCTCCTCGGGGTGGGTGACAACGGGTTCCTTGAGCTGAGTCAGAGGCATTTGGGAAATCAGAGCTTCACTATCGGAGACAAAGCCCGGTGACCCCTAAAGGGGCTCAGTGGGACCCGGGGCTGAGCTGTGCCGGCTGCCCGCTGAGGGCTCAACTATGAGCATCTAAGACCCAAGAAGGGAGGCTGCAGAGAAAGGAAGGGGTACTTACGGGATCTCTCTTAGAGAAGCTGCCCTGTAAAGACAGAACAAAGGAAAGGTGGTAAGCGGCTCTCTTCTCAGCCTTGTCTGCAAATGTGGGAACCCCCTCGGAACCCCAGGATGGGTATGAAATTATTTTAAGCAGAAGATATTTGGGGGCTTCCCAGGTTGTGCAGTGATTGAGAGTCCGCCCGCCTGCTGATGCAGGGGACGCGGGTTCGTGCCCCGTTCCGGGAAGATCCCACATGCCGCGGAGCGGCTGGGCCCGTGAGCCATGGCCGCTGAGCCTGCGCGTCCGGAGCCTGTGCTCCGCGGCGGGAGAGGCCACAACAGTGAGAGGCCCGCGTACCGCAAAAAAAAAAAAAAAAGATATTTGGGATTCAACTGATGCAGGAAAAAAAAGGCTTCTCGGAGTTTCTCTTATCAAACCGAAAGCAAAAACTTCTGGGAGTGAAGCATGCCATAAATTCCCTCCGGGGACACTTCACTCCCAGGAAAGAGTTGAAACCATCATAAATTCTGTCTCCAGGGAAGTTTTATGGCCTTGAAGAAAGTACCACTGTACTGGCATAAACAAACATTATCACAGACTTTCTTATGCACCATTTGTTCTCCTAGAAACCCATCTGTCTTTCCTAAAGATACCCATCTGTAGGAAATTCCCTGGCGGGCCAGTGCGCTTTCTTTCACTGCCGTGGACCCGGGTTTGAAAGAATCCCATTTTTTTTTTTTCCCATTGAAGCCTCTTCTCCCTTCTTTCCTTTCCCCTATTCGTTTAGGAAGAAAAGTTCTTAGGTTCAGCTATTTAAAAGTGAGTTCTTTTGTGCACTCCGTACGGATAGAATAAACCTTGCCTTTTTTGACAGGGCCCCTGCTCTGAGGGAACTTGCTTTCCGAAGAAAGCAAATGTGGATGAAAACCCTAAAGGTAAGAGCTAAAAGTACAAACCCCTCAGAATCAAAAAAAAAGCGGAATCTTTACAACTTCGGGCGAGGCAAACCAGTTTGCTAGGTACTACTATGTCTTTTGTCTTTCAATGACAAAAGAAAACAAGATAAGTGAACGTCTTCAAAAGGGAATGAGCAGGGCTTCCCTGGTGGCGCAGTGGTTGAGAGTCCACCTGCCGATGCAGGGGACGCGGGTTCGCGCCCCGGTCCGGGAAGATCCCACATGCCGCGGAGCGGCTGGGCCCGTGAGCCATGGCCACTGAGCCTGCGCGTCCGGAGCCTGTGCTCTGCAACGGGAGAGGCCACAACAGTGAGAGGCCCGTACCGCAAAAAAAAAAAAAACCAAAAAAACCCAAAAAACAAAGATAAAGTTGCTAATTTCCTGACACTTTCAGACCAGAGGAGGATTTTAGAGCCTAGAGCCACTAGCCAGATGAAGGAGATGGGTGTTTTCTTCCTGGACATTTGGACATTTTAGACCAGTGCCCCCACCCCCCCGGGGCCTTGAGGAAACATTTCTGGACTGTGGGACAGCATTTAAGGTGAAGACCCCAGCGAGGCCTCATGTGTAATTCACTGTATGTCTATTCGTCGTCAGTGACAAGATAAGAAAACAAAACCTCTTTGGGGGTCACAAGAACTCTTGTCAAATCTGCACCTTCATCAGAGAGCTTGAACGACGTTCGTTACGGGGTACCATCTGCTATAGGTTTTAGACGCACTTGGTGAACACACTGAAGGTATGGCAAGATGATTTTGCGGGGTAGGGGATGTTTAGGGTGTTAGGAAAATTTAACTTCGCCCACAGGTATGGTATAGGGTTCAGAAAGGTTATTGTTATAAATTAAACCAGCAAAGTTGTAACCAAATTCCCAGGGAGGGAAGAGCCCAGAAGATGGTATCACTGAGCAGAGAAATCATTCTTTCTTTTCAGCTAAAAGCTACTGACAGGGACTTCCCTGGCGGTGCAGCGGTTAGGGCTCTGTGCTTCCACTGCAGGGGGCGCAGGTTCCATCCCCGGTCGGGGAACTGAGATCCTGCAAGCCGTGCGGTGTGGCCTAAATAGATAAAGCTACTTTTTGGAATCACGCAGACGTTTTGATATCTAAGGGCAGGCAGTCTATCAAAGCTCATACATATGTGGAAACAAGCAGCGGGAAGGTTATGAAAAAGATAATAACAAGAGCTGCTAAGGATGCTGACGACCCAGAACCCTCAAGCGCTGTTTGTGGGGATCTACAACAGTGCAGCTGCCTTGGAGAACGGTCTGCCATTAACCTGCTCGAGCTGCCATAGCAAATGCCATTAGTCGAGGGGTTTAAGCCACAGACACTTATTGCCCACAGTTCTGGGGCTGAATGTCTAAGGTGCTGGCATGGCTGGTTTTCTGGAGAAAACCTTCTTCTTGTCTTTCAGACAGCCAACTTCTCACTGGGACCTCACGTGATGGAGAGAGGGGCTCTGGTGCATCTTCTTCTCTTTTAAGGACACTAATCTCATCATGGGGGCCCCACCCTTGTGACCTCATCTAACCCTAGTTAATCACCTCCCAAAAGCCTCACCTCCTAACACCATCCCATTGGGGGTCAGAGCTTCAGCATATAAATTTTGGGGAGGACACAGCAAAAAGCAGGCAGTTCTTGGACCTTATAAAGTCAGACATACAGTTCCTATGTGGCTCAGGAATTTCACTCTCAGGTATTTACCCCAAATAAAGGAAGACTGCCTTCCACAGAAGGACTTGAACCCAAATGTCATACAGCGGCTTGATTTTTTTTGTCACCCCAAACTGGGAATGACCAAAACGCCCATCAGTGGGAAAATGCACCTAGCAAGTGTGACGTAGACACGCGCTGGGTTGGAGTGACACTCATCCATGAAAAGCACCGAGCTACCCGTATACTCAAGGATGTGGACCAATCTCAAAAACACGCTGAGCTAAAAGAAAGCCAGACAACAGAATGCATACCGTGGGCTTCCCTCTCTAGGAAACTTGGGAGATGGTGCGTCTCATCTACAGGGGCTGGGGTGTCCCGTGGCTGAGGGAGGGACAGGGAATCCAGAGGGAAGCGTTCCACATCGTGCTTGTGACACAGGTTTGTCCACTTGCTAAACCTCATGAGGCTGCACTAAGGATGTTCAAATCATCCCTCCAGCCGGCAGATTTTCCAGAAGACCTTAGAGCTGTTAGCTAGGAGATGTTGAATTAGGAGAGATGTGACTGCCCCCTCCTCACTCACCACCCCCCTCCCAGGATTAGAGAAGGAGATCCCAGCCCTGGTAGATGTTTGTGCCACCCTCAGCAATGGGGTCCCCGGCTGCCCTGAACTTTTAGGACCGCACAGGGTGATGCGGGGTGGGAAAGACCCGGTGCTCAGTGTCACCACGCAGAGTACTAACCCCACGGGCTGGCTGGTCCCAGGGACCCTGAGGGCTGCATTGCCCTGAAAGCTCAGGGATGGAACACCTTGAGGGCACCCTGGGGAGAGACAGGCCCTGCCCCTGCAGGATGGCATGTGGGTCAGTGAGTGAGTCAACGAGTCCACGTCCTGTTTCCCCCTCTGACCTGGCCGCCCACGATGGACCGGGGTCCCTGGCGTGGACCCCAGAGGCAGCAGGCTTCACCCACGGCCGGGGTCTGTCCCCTGTGTCTCAATGAGAGGGGGGGCCTCCCCGGGACCCTCAGGTCCTGCAGGTCAGCCACTGCCCGCTGGGGACTCCACTGAGAAAGACAGAGACGGAGAGACACCGCCGGAAATAGTGCAAGTTGGCGGTGACTCAGTTTGTACTGCGGTCTGTCCGCAAATGACATTTCCTGAACTGTCACTATTCTGTGTTCTTTCCGTGTTTCGTCACCTAAAAGAGAGAGTCTGCCGAGGCACGGTTTTCCTTCCAGAGACCCTGATACGCTTTGCAGATATTCGCCTTTTATTTTCCTGCTGTTCCCCTAGCCTCTCCCCGCTGGCCCTTTAATACTATTATCATCCTCGTTACTAACGGACAATTTTTTCAGCAGGTTTCGCTTTTCGGAGACGCTCAGCGGAAGGCACGGAGTTCCCATGGACCCCTCTCCCACCCTCTCCCAGTTTCCCCTGTTACCCTCCTATTATGGAATATCCTCCGTTGGGTGGTGCATCTGTTACCATGGATACGTTGATGCTGATAACATTGTTCTTAGCCGGGATGTAGTGTAGCCACACAGAACCGGTTCCCTGTCTGAACCAGGGCTTCCAAAGCCCCAGAACCCACTTTTCTATTTCTTTTTTTCCACATAGGAAACAGAGAAGTTGCAGCTGCCATGGGGAGAGGTTTGGGCTCCAGACTCTACCCTCATCCCCGCTTTCCTTGCCCTCCTTCCGGCACCCCCAACCCATCTATGAATTTCTTTTTCTGTTTCAGCAAGAAGTGGGACCCTTTATTAATGAACTCAGCCGTGTTCCTTCCTTAGGGGGTTTTACAACCATCTGGTGTTTTGTGGTTTGTGAGCAGTGACTGTGCTGGTGACAGAGGAGGGTCCGTTTGTCTGATCTGGGCGGCCGGGCTGGACTTGAGGATTTGAGCTGGTGGGGTGGGGAAGGGGCTTCTGGGTTTGCTCCCTGAGTCCAGGTGGGTGGTCATGGGTCCCTGGTCCTGGACACCCTCTCCCCATGTGAGATGCCCCGACAGGTCTTGTCTTGTAGGGCTGGACCCCTGTGTCCCTGTGCGGGGGCGGGGGGGTGATGCCTGGTCCCGGAGACTACTGGGCCCCTCCTCCTGTGGGTGGCCTTCCCGCAGCACCCCAGCTTCTCCATCCCAGGGAGGCCTCAGTCCCCAGAGCACTGGGGTCCCCGGTGCAGCCCTGAGGAGGAATCAGTGAGCTGGGGTGAGGCAGGAAAGTGCATCCTCAGGGCTCTAAGAAAGTCAGGAGAATCCTGGCTTTATTCCGGGCTCTTCCCTCCCCACCCCATCCTAGCCCCTCCAGATCCAGTACAGACAAAACTCTCAGCACAAGCCCCTCCCCTTCCACCCCTCCCCTCCCCTCCCCAAGCCTCGGGGACTTTGTGGGCCTCCCTGGAATTCCCACAACCCAGTGGAGCAAGCACTGTCTTCAATCCCATTTCACAGATGCGGCCCAGAGAGGGCA
Organism: Neophocaena asiaeorientalis asiaeorientalis; assembly: GCF_003031525.2. NCBI lineage: Eukaryota > Metazoa > Chordata > Mammalia > Artiodactyla > Phocoenidae > Neophocaena > Neophocaena asiaeorientalis. Next base: position 277,763 of record NW_020175454.1, read on the forward strand.
AGCAGCCTGCCCAGAGTCACACAGCCTTGACGGCATATCCCCTGTGTGTACTTGGGGACTCTAGCCTGGAGTTCCGAGTTGACACTCAGCGAAACAAAGAAAGCATTGCTCTCTGAGCAGGTACGGCAAACGCCCAAAGACCCTGCAGGGCGGGTATGGCCCAGTCACTCAGGGCCCGTGGGGATGTGCAGAGGGGTCCCCAGAACTGGGTGGAGGTCATTTATGACATTGGGGGATCCACGTAGCGCGATGCCGTAGTGAGCAACACCTCACGCTGTTGGGGAAACATAATTAACCCCAAGCCTCCTGCGAACCCAGGAAACCTTCCCACAATGACCAGAGGGGAAGAACACAGTTTTATCACTGAAGGAGCCCAAAACCAGGAAGGGACGCCCATCACAGGCTGAGACCCGGCAGGGACCAGAAAAGTCCCACCTTCTCGCACAGCCCGGAGGGGACGACCAACCCCAGCCTCGTTGTCGGGATAAGCTATCACTATTTCCTGAAGCGACAGGTCTTGGCTGCCCCGTGGGCCGCGCAGGGTTTGTCCGAGACCCCCCAGTTTATCGGGGCCCCATCTACGTTAACCAGTTGCCTCTCTCCGGAGAAAAAAAACACACGTCTCCCAGCTTTAGTGCCAGTAGGTACGTTTGCAACTTGGAGCGAGGTGGTACTTGCCCTGATGTCACAGAAGAGAGAGTTTAAATGATCTTTCTTGGCCTCCCACCTTCTGAGATGGCCCACACTCTGTCTGTGGTGTGTGTTTCTCTGTAAATAAAGAAAAACAAATATCGTATAATATCACTTACATGTTGAATTTAGAAAAATGGTACAGATGAACTTATTTGCAAAGTAAAAACAGAGTCACAAGATGTAGAGAACAAACGTATGGTTACCAAGGGGGGGTTGGGGCGGGGTGGGATGAACTGGGCGGTTGGGATGGACATCTATACACAGTACTATGTATAAAATAGGTAACTAAGGAGAACCTGCTGTAGAGCACAGGGGACTGTACTCAGTGCTCTGCGGTGACCCGAATGGGAAGGACATCCAAAAAGGAGGGGATAGGTGTGTATGTATAACTGATACACTTAGCTGTACAGCAGAAACTCACACAACAATGTAAAGCAACTCTACTCCAGTAAAAATTAATTTTAAAAATAAATAAAATTATTTTCCTTAATTTTAATTTGTCTGTCCTTACAAATCTCATTTACCTGGCCTTCACCTCATAGAGGGCATGCACTGGGGTTACCGGCCAAAAGCGGCCTGTGTTTGGAGGGCCTGTGAGCTAAGAATAAATTGTTACATTTTTAAAGCGTTGTTAAAAAAAAAAAGAGACCGGATCTGGTTGACAGATGCGCATGGCCTGCGGAGCCTGAAGTGTCTGGTTTTCCCAGGAGCGAACGTTTGCGGACGCTTGGGGGATGTGGATGGAGGTAGGGCTGTGGGTGCAGGTTGGGGGCACTTTGGGGCAGGGCTGGGGGTTAGGGGTGCACACAGTCGGGAAGGAGCCTCTTTAGAGGGGTGTGTGGGCAGAACTGTGTTCCTTCCAAAGTGGTAAGTCCACCTCCGGACCCCCCAGAACCTCAGACTGTGACTTAATTTGGAAACAGGGACTCTGCAGAGGTGATGAAGGGAAGGGTCTGAGATGAGGTCTTCCTAGATGAGGGTGGCTCTACATCCAATGACAGGGTCCTTCTAAGACACAGAAGAGGAGAGACCTAGACACAGAGGAGGAGCCCCGTGAAGACGGAGGCAGAGACGGGAGGGACGTGGCCACGAGCCCAGGGACGCCTGGAGCCCCAGAAGCTGGAAGAGGCGGGAAGGACCCTCCCCTGGAGCCTCTGGAGGGGGCGCGGCCCTGGGACACCTTGACCTCAGACGTCTGGTCCCCAGGACTGGGGGAGGATGGATGCCTGTGGTGTTTAGCCCCCCGGTCTGTGTCATTTGCTGCTTCCCCCCAACCCCGGCCCTCCCGCCTGTACATCCAGACCCAGATTCTCCTCCAAAGGTCCCCATTTCCCCCCACCCAGCCATCGCTGCCCCTGCTCCCTGCTCCCTGGCAGTGTGGAGACCCCTCGCCCCGCCCTGAATCCCCTCTCCGGCCTCCACGAGAGCCAGCACTTGCTCAGCTTTAGTTTTTCCTGGGAGAACCCTTTCCCCCCAGCACGGGGCTGAGAGCTCACCGTCAACTACGAGGTGTTTCCGAGTCCTGTGCCCCCGGAACATGTCACTCACACGCCGTCCACGTCCTTCCCTGCTGTCCAATGGTTGGCTGCCTCAGCAGGAGGAGAGCTCCATCGGGGCGGGACTTTTCTTCTGTCTCCCCCTTCCAGTGCCCCTCGGCACCCCGTGATCCTAGGACACCGCCCGGTGCGTGGATCTGTGCCCGGCCAGTCTCTGCTGACCCAGTGCCTTAACTCTCTATTTAAGGGTGCAACTTAGGCAGCTATACAGCTGCCCCGAGAGGGGTCCCCAGGAAGCATATGCTCACCCTCTGCCCTCCCACGGGGAGAGGATGCCGGGGACACGGCTGGTGTCACTGGGACCCATCCCACCACCCCAGCTGTGCCGGCCTCACGCATCCTGGTGGGCAATGCTGTGGCCTGCAAGTTCCTGAAAGTCTGCCTCTGCAGCCGCTGACCCCTCGTGTGAGCACAGGGGTACCATTGTGCAAACCACACAGTCACCGGGAGGGTCCAGGCCGGGCCTCCCGGGTGGCAGAGACGAGCAGGCACCTGCAGCCTGAGCGTCGGGGGAGAGGATGGGCTGGGACGCTGCAGCTGGTCACCGCCGGGGCCACAGAGGATACAGGGGCATTAGGTCCTGAGTGCCTGGGGCATCAGTCCAAGAACTCGTTTTTTTCCATTAGAATGACCTTAGTGTCTTTTTAAATTTTTATTTTATGTGGGAGTCTAGTTGATTTACAATGTTGTGTTGGTTTCAGGTGTACGACAAAGTGATTCAGTTATATATATATATATATATATTTTCAGATTATTTTCCACTCCAAGTTATTACAAGATATTGAATATTGTTCCCTGTGTTACAAAGTAAATCATTGTTGCTTATCGATTTTATGTAGAGTAGTTTGTATCTCTTAATCCCAAACTCCTAATTTATCCCCTCCCCCACTTCCTTTCTCCTTTGGTAATCATCACTTTGGAATCTAAAAAATAAATGAATTTATATACAAAGCAGAAACAGACTCACAGACATAAATAACTCATTTCTCTTGAGATGTGACATCGTACAGTAAAACGCTCAGCTGCTCTGCCTTTCATGCGGGTGTGTGAGGTCTGCTGGGCCATTTTCCAACACCTACAACCGGCTCCCCAAGACTCCAGACCTCACTCCCTTCAGATCCCCAGGTGGGAGTCCCGGGCAGCCCGGACTTCGGACCGACTGGCTATAAATCAGGGCTTCCCATGACCCGCCTCCTCAGGGTTGATAATTTGCTATAACTGCTCACGGGACTCAGGTAGAGACGGGAATTGAAAACAAAGACTTTGCTGGCTTACGATAAAGCATGTAACTCAGCTGGTTTTGACTTAGGATCCAAGTCACACAGGAGGGATGCACAGGGCAGGTATGGGGAGGGGGCACAGAGCCCAGTGGGTCAGGTGCGAATTTGGAGGAGTGAGGGCGGCTCTGAGCTCGCCCATCACTGCCGCTCAACCAAGCTTCCCTCCTTGGGCTCTGTGGGGTGGACAGAAAAATGTCCCCAGAGAAGTCCACATCCTAATACCTGGACCCTATAAAAATGTTGCCTTCTGACAGAAGGGACTTTACAGATGTCATTAAGTCCCAGATGTCGATCTCGAGATGGAGACATGGTCCTGGATTACCAGGTGGGTGTGACATAATCCACAAGTATCCCTATAAGGAGCAGGCAGGAGGGCTTACAAGCTCTAACGGGTAGGCGCCCGCTGTGTCGGCTCAGTAATTGTGGTCCTGTTAGAGCAGCCACTGGAAAGTCATTCCTTTCTAAACTGCAGCCAGTAGAGAAAAAAGGAGGATGTGAATCTTCTGCCAGTGGAAGCGGGCGGCGGCACAGACCCTCATCCCAGCCCCAGCGGCCAGCAGCAGCTCCGACCCCTCTCTGTGAGGAAGGGGTGGTGTTTCCCTGGAGCAGCTGGAAGGCGCGTTACGTGGTCAGGATCCACGGGCCTCGAAACGTCCCTCCCACTACAAAGCATCTTTGCAAAACATCACATTATTTTTTAGAGTAAAAAAAAAGACAAAACAAACCAGAACAGAACAGAAAGCTAGAAAAATGCTCAAAACAATTTAAAAAAGCTACATTCACAATAATTAAGCAAAACATTGAAAAAACATTAAAAGAATTGTAAAAAAACCCCAGCAACTTCCAGAAAGCGCTGGGGATGAGGACAACTGGAATTCACGCATTCGCTGGGGCTTCTGCAACTTCTTCCACGGCTAAGACCTCTTCCTTGTCACCTTTTCCCACGTCATGTGCAAATTTCTCCCAGAGGATCTGCTGGGGAGAAGGATGGGGGTGTCAGGAGGCCCGCGAGCAGTGGCCATGGGGGGTTTACCTAGAAATCCGAGACGGCTCTCTGCGTCAGATCTTGTAGCTGGCAGATGAGCTTGTGGGAGGGACATCTGAGCCTAGGGTACCACACACGCTAGGGCCACCCGGAGCTCAGGGGTAGCGGGACGTGGCTCATGCTGGCCCCCTGGGGTGGGCGGGCCCCTGGAGGTCCCAGGGACGCGGAGAGGGTGTGGGTCAGTGCTCCTGAGAGGAGAGATGCCCAGCTCAAGCATGGAGGTGAGCAAGCTGACAGCTGGGGGATATGATGCCAGACAGCGGAGTAGGTAGACGTAGCCCCCACCCCGCGGAGAGGCAGATGTGATGGGTGCACCCAAGGGGGGTGTCACGTATGGGGGTCTCACTTGTCCCTTGTCCTTTTTCATCCTCTCTGGGAGTCGTCCGCTCCCGGAGATATGGTCAGACCCCTTTCACTCTGTCTCTACCTCTCTCTTTCTCCCTCCCCGTCTTCCTTCTCTCCTTCTCCCCACACGCAATTTCCCCAGACACAGCTCGCAGGTAAAACCCCAGTCCCTGACCCCTGAAGAAGGCCAGGGAGCAGGACACGGGATGGCAGCCACACCCTGTGGACCCCTTTGGGTGGACACAGTTGAGATTCTGGGGTCACTGTCCCCTCTTCTCCATCCTGGTTTGCCCCCCACCCCATATGTACCTGGTGGTCGATTTGATGGCTATCATTCAATTTGTCTTTGATCCGTGGAATTGGCGGGAATAACCTGTGCATCCCTAGGAACCTGGTGAGACAAGAAATGTGTGAAGAAAAGACCTAGATGCCCAATTTCCTTCTTGCACCCAAAGGGGACATGTTGTCATGTCACGTGCAAGCACGTCATGCAGGCTCATTTCTTCAGAACAATTTCCTTTAAGAATCACAGAAGGACCAACTCCAGGCTTAGACCATGGAGAAAATGATAGACTCTGTGAGGGTCCTTCTAGAACCTTCATTCACTCCCTTGGACACAGGGATGGGAGTGGGGGACATGTCCAGTCTCCGGCAGCTTGGAGGAGTCTGGGGTCTCTGGTGTTTAAAGACCAGGAGGCTTATCCAACCTTGAAGCCCACGGTTCCAGACTGGATGTCATGCCTTTTCAGTGCTGTCTCTTAACCAGCATATTCCATGGCCCCGCAGCACCCCAGTCCTGCTGCATGTTCACAGGGGCATTTCTTTCTCACCACACGAATGGTACCTCCAATCCTGTGACATCATCAGGAGAGGTTGTACTGAGTTGAAAGGTAGCCTCCAAAGATATATTCAACTCCTGACCCCTGAAACCTGGGAGTTTATGTGGAAACGGGGTCTTTGCAGATGTGATGTAGTGAAGGGTTTGAGATGAGGTCCCCCTGGATGAGGGTGGCCCTACATCCAATGACGGCCCTACATCCAAGACACAGAAGAGGAGAGACACAGACACAGAGGAGAAACCCCAGGAAGACAGAGCCAGAGACGAGAGGGAGGCGGCCACGAGCCCAGGGACGCCTGGAGCCCCCAGAAGCTGGAAGAGGCGGGAAGGACCCTCCCCTGGAGCCTCTGGAGTGAGCGTGACCCTGAGACACCTTGAGCTCAGAGGTCTGCTCTCCAGGATGGGGGAGGATGGATGCCTGTGGCTTTAAGCCTCTGGCTTGTGGTCACTGGTTCCAGCAGCTACAGGAAACTCACACAGCTTTTCTTTAAGATAAGTCTTCTGTGTAAGGCACGAGATCTGTCCCTGTCACCACAGCCAGTGGCCGGGCTGCCCAAACGCCTCTTTGCTCCCAGGTCCAGTGTCCCTGGGAACAGGGGTGCCTCGCAGTTGCTTTCACAGGGCAGACCAGTGTCTCGCCTGGTCCTGGGGGACATTTAGCACAGGACGCCCAACCAGGACAGGGGCATCAGGACAGGGGCCGCAGGTGGATGCCCACAGCGTCCCCACATCCTGCAGGAGGGTCTCCAGGTGCAAAATCTCTCCATGCTTTGCAGAGTGCGTCATGCCGTACGCATGCAACTTTAGTCTGTGTGTTCATGCTTCGTTGCAAAGCATTTGCCCGGTGGCCACAGACCCTGTGTGATGCCTGGGTCACACAACAGGAAAGATGACTGCGGAGGTGCCCGTGGACAGGCTGACTGCAGTGGTCTGGGAGCCGGGGCTGAATGACTTGTGCTGGGGGAAATGAAAGTCAGAGGAGGAGAGACATTCTGAGAACTCCAGAAGCTCCAAGGGGCTGAAGGAAGGCAGAGCTCTGAGCACAGCAGGGCTGTGAGGGTTGCCCGGCAGGAGTCTGGGGGCAGGAAAGACCCTTGTTGGTTGCCAGCTCTCCTGCCACTGACAGATGCAGCATCAGAGCTGTTTCTCTCCTGTGTGTTTTTCCATCTCTCCAACTTCCTTCCCTTTTTCCAGACAAGTTTCCCTCCAGAAAACCCACACGCCAATTGGCTGCTAGGACTGCCTGGGATGTTTGCAGGCTGCCCTCTCTTTTTTGCCAGCCGACTGGGGCTGTCTTTGGAATAAACACCGGCCCCCTCCGCTGACCACGGGGATGCCCACCTAGGACGACCTGAGGTTACCTTTTGAAAAGGCAGCTGATGGTCAGGCCACAGACGAAGGTCCCCAGGACCACCAGCAGGTAGACGTGCACCAGGCTGGATTCTGGTTCCGCAGAGCCTGGGGAGAGAGAGGGGAACAAGCCAAGTACGCGGGGGGCCGGGACATGAGCGATCACCACTCAGCCAGCTTATGTCCTCACTAGCTCACGGAGGAGGAAACATGCCCAGAGCAGGACGGCCATCTAAGGAAAGGACCCAGTCCTGCAACTTTCACAAAAAGATATTCGTGGGACAACACGACCCCGGGATCATGTCCAAAACACATAAAGCGATTTTAAGACACAGCAACCCAAAGACCAAGAATGCAATTTAAAAACGGACCAAAAAAGGATGAATACACATTTCCAGGCATGCGGTTTTAAACAAAATTGCATCCCATCTATTCTTAAGCTTTCATTTCGCATGTCATTTAGGATAAGCGCTCTTTACAGTACGTTACTTTCCTAATGAGGCACATTTCGTCTGTGAATATTTAAAAATCCAATGAGAAATCCCAATTCTACCAGGATCCTCATAACCTGATGGAGGGGCCGCCATTGTGAGATTTTTCAATAGGAACAGATAAAATGTGACCTATTACACAAAGCTGTTGTTGTTTATTTTAAGCGAATATGTTAATTGTCAAAAGTGCGTATTCCGGAGGGGAAATGAAACCAGAAAAAGCCACACGGATGTCAGCCAAGTCAGTTTAGAACTCTGTTCCCGGGGAAAGTCTATTCTTTTTGTCTATTCTTATTTTTTTGGTGGTGGGGGGCATATTTTAAACCCATTTGTAAAGTGGGTTGTCAGTGTTTTTGTTCTTGGCGTCTCAGAATACTTTATATGCTTTGGAGGCTTGGCCCTTATCAAATGATTTGAAATATTTTCTCCCCTTTCATGGGTTGTCTTTTCACTGTCTTGAGCGTGTCCTTTGATGCACAAGAGTTTTCATTTTTGATGAAGTCCGCTTTACCAATTTGTTTCTTTCATCATTCCTGCTTTTGGTGTCACGGCTAAGAACCCACTGACACATGCAAGACGGCAAATCAGTTCCTTACTCTGCTCAGCTGTCGCTTCCAGCTTATGAAATTTTGCTGAATCCTTATTTCATTTCATAAATTCTACACCGGCAGGCATCAAAGGCATTGATCTTGGATCAGAAAACAACAACAACCAAAAAAACGTATGCATACTATGCTTGCTAAAACACTGAAGGTGTTTGAGACTGGATGGAAGGGAAGGTAGACTCTTAAGTATCAGATTGGCTTTAGGGCCAAACCATTATATTCTTGCCAGCTGATCAAAGTTAGAAGGAGGAAGGTAGTAAAATCTGTCAGGCTAGGGCTTCCCTGGTAGTGCAGTGGTTGCGAGTCCACCTGCCGATGCAGGCGACGCGGGTTCGTGCCCCGGTCCGGGAAGATCCCACATGCCGCGGAGCGGCTGGGCCCGTGAGCCATGGCCACTGAGCCTGCGCGTCCGGAGCCTGTGCTCCGCAAGGGGAAGGGCCACAACAGTGAGAGGCCCGTATACCGCAAAAAAAACAAAACAAGACCAAAATCTGTCAGGTTAGCCCTCCCCCGATTAGAAAGAAACAGAGCCAGTTTGGATGTGAGCTGTATCCTGATCAGAGGTGGACCGTGACGGCTGTTTGGCGTGACCACGAGGGATGGGTCATTTCCTGGTGGGGCGGAGGCTTAGGAAGGCTCTTAGTTATTCTTAAAGGGTCCCTCTCACGAGCCCTTGCTGTTGCCAGGGGAACAGTGTTGCAGGGGCCGGTGGACAGGAACCCCTCCCAGAATGGCTCAGAGATGAATTCAGGATGCCAGGATCTGTCTGGTGATGATCTTGGGACACGTACCAAACTCAGCTGGCTGACTCCAGGCACCCCAGTGGGCTTTCCGGGCATCTGCTGTCCTGATCTTCACAGTATGTTTGGCTCTGAGCCCCGGTCTCGGAAAGCTGTATTTATTCCCCATGTCACCAGACACCACAATCTTTGGAGAAAACAGAAAGTTAGACAGAGTTGTTGCCTGTGTTGAGAAACAGAATGCGGGTGTCGTTTCAATTGCCCAACTGCAGTGAAAGATTCAAAGCCACACTCTCCCAATCTGGGCATGAATGTGGTATTTTACGTCCTGAGAACTTGGGAGGAAAGCTTAAGGGAATAATGACAATGAGTGATTCTGCCATTTTCCGAGTAACCACTCCTGGGGTTGCTAGGATCGTAAGTACAGATGCAGAAATGATTCAAGAGCTACAGTGGGTATGAACCAACCTATGGATGGATAATGTCCCTGTAAAGGATGTTAAGAGGACCAAGTTCGACTTCCTCATCGGACAGAGGAGGATACTGAGGTCAGAGTGGCGGTGAAACTTAGAAAAGATCAACAAAAATTACTTTGATGATCAACCTCGAGAGGAATTTTGGAAGAAGACATCATCTCCTGGACCAACACGGATAGAAGAGGGAGAGCCCATCCAGGGGCCTACTGGGGGGGGTGCCCCTATATCACTGACTGGATGGTACTCTAGGAAACCTCCATCCTCTGGTTTTTACCCCGTCCCCATCCTGGCCACCGCTGGACGAAGTTTGCAGTTGGCATGTGTCCGTTGCCCAACATCGTACGCTTAAGCTACAAGGGTGATATTTTGGGTCAGAGTTGTAACTCACCAGTTGATTTCTACTGCTTCCGGTATCACTCTAGAAAAAAAAAAAAAAACCCAAACCAAAATAGAATGTTTATTTCTCTCCATTTTGAAGGTTTTTCATGGGTCTCATCCAATCTCCCCCTCTGAGCGCAGTCAGGAAAACCCGAAACAGTCAGGGTCCAACAAAGTGTTGAGCTCCTACTGTCCCCCCAACCTGCAGTGGCCCCCAAATAGAAGGATGGAACATGCCCACAGGAGGGAGGATGCCCCTGTTCATGGCTCCTTCTAGAACCTCAGCTGGATATGGATCCTAATAAGAACTCAGGTGGGCTTGGAGCAGAGGTTCCTCCTTGTCTGCACTGGGTCCAGGTGGACATAGGGAGGGGGTTCCTCCTTGTCTACACTGGGTCCAGGTGGGCTTGGAGCAGACCTTGAATTTTCCCAGATGTTCACCCATTCTGAGCCCACCTCATGTGCCCCAGGTTCTCACGGTGGGTCATGGGGGTGGCTGCCAAGCTTCTTGAGGTGTGGTGCCCTGCTTGGAGCAGTGTCCACTCACCTGTCTCTGGATGTCCAGCTGGTACTGGAACTCCCTGATGGACAGTGTTTTTCGGGTCCTGGGCTTTTCCCACCGGATGAAGCAGTGTGATTCATTGCAGTGCACGGTGATATTGTTGGGTGGGTTGTATTGCTCTGTAATGAGAACCCAGCAGACACCTCTAATCCAGAATGCTTCCCCTGGACCACAGAGAGGAGACCCAGTTCTGCCTTCGCAACATTGATGGTAGCTCACCAAGGTCACCGGGAGGCAGGGGTGGGTCTGAGTGTTGTCTCTTGGGGAAGATAACAATCATCAGGCCGCCATGTGCAGAAGGGAGGAAGTTTGGGTTCAACAAGACCTGGGGAGACTTCCCTGGTGGTGCAGTGGTTAAGAATCCACCTGCTGATGCAGGGGACATGGGTTCGAGCCCTGGTCTGGGAAGATCCCACATGCCGCACAGCAACTAAGCCAGTGAGCCACAATTACTGAGCCTCTGCTCTAGAGCCTGTGAGCCACAACTGCTGAAGCCCATGCACCACAACTACTGAAGCCCGCACGCCTAGAACCCGTGCTCCACAACAAGAGAAGCCACCACAATAAGAAGCCCGTGCGCCATAACAAAGAGTAGCCCTCGCAACTAGAGAAAGCCTGCGTGCAGCAACCAAGACCCAACGCAGCCAAAAATAAATAAAATTTAGAAAAAAGAAGACCTGGGGAGGTAGGTGGTGATGGGTTTGGAGGGCAGGAGAGAGGCTGGTTTGAAATGACTTTAGCCTTAAGAGGCCTGGACTATCCTATGGGATCAGAGAGCCTGCAGGTAGAAAGAGGGGCTGGCGTTCAAGAGAAGACATTGTTTGGCATACGGGAGTATCTTCAAGAGACCAGCCTGGAGCAGAGCACTAGAAAGAAGAGAAAGAGCTGGCAAAAAGAAGAAGAAGAAGAAGAAGTGAATTCACAATGGTCCAGGATGGGTGGAGGGGCTTGGACTGTCACATTCGAAGGAGAGAAAGAGGAGGTGGCATCTGGGTAGGTTCAACTGGGTGTACACTTGTCCTTGTAGCAGGTTACCCAAAGGGAGGGAAGGACGGAAAGACGGGGGCTTGGAGGAACCGGGTCCACATGGAGCTAGCAAAGTCATGGCTTCCAAATGGGGGAGTTGATGCATGTTTGTAAAGGTCAAGGAACTTCAGTGTCCTTCATCGTTGAACAGATATCCAAACAGTGACGCCATGACGGTGCATGCCAGCAATCAACAGGATGGGAGTTCTGTATCTGACTGCATTTTGATGGGCATCTGTTCCATTCTAAAAGCTGAGACTCAATTCTGTTGTTGGAACCTTTGAAGGTCTGTTTGGACAGCTTGGCTGTGTGAAGCTTCTCTTGTGACTGTGAATCTCATGGACTCCACTTCCACACTGAGTAGATCTGATCGTCTTTAACTTTAGAGGTGAGATGCTCTATCCCTAGGATACTTACACTGGATTTTCCAGCTCAGAAAAAAGTAAGGGATGTAACTCCTCTGGCCTATCGTTGTGATCTGGACTTACGATTATGCACCCAGTTCTAATGTGTGGGGCTTCCCCCCGACCCCCAACACCACCAAGCAAGTCTCTGACACCAGCTGGGTGTCTTACAATTCAACTCAATTCTGACACTATCTACCTGGAGGTAGCATCAGATTCCACAGGTGAAGGGCTTAGTCCTCCCACTTCAAATGTCAATCCCAAGTCCAGGTCATCACCTGTGCTTCCAACTGACCTGCTATAGATCAAAGATTCCCCTGACCTCCTCCGTGGGTTTGATTAATTTGCAAGAGAAGCTCACAGAACTCAGGAAACATTTTACTTACTAGATCACTATTTTACAATAAAAGGACATAACTCAGGAGCAGCCAGACAGAAGAGATGCATAAGGCAAGGCATGGGCAAAGGGTGTGGAGCTACCATGCCTGCTCTTCTCGGGTGGCTGTCTCTCTAATTTGTGGACATGTTTGACTGAGTAATTAAGGATCTTGAGATGAGGTCATTCTGGATAAGATGAGCTCTAACTCCAATGACTCGTGTCTGTATAAAAGGAAGGAAGGGAGATTTATGATATACCAAGAAGATGGACATGTGGACAGAGATTGAAATGATGCATCCATAAGCCAAGGACTCCTGGCCATCACCAGAAGCTAGGAAAGAGGCATGGGAGCAGAAGTTCTTTCAGACAGTCCAGAAGGAACCAACCCTGCCAATGCCTTGATTTTGGATTTCTGGCCTCCAGAACTGCAAGAGAATACATTTCCATTGTTTTAAGCCTCCCAGTTTGTGGTCATTTGTTACAGCATCTCCAGGAAACGTACACAGATTTCAACGCAAATTCTGTCGGACCTACTAGGCAGTGGTTAAATCACAGGTGGTTGCTCTCACCTATTTCTTTTAACAGCAAAACCGAATCGAAGAACTGGATTCCTGCTTCTTGGCTGGTACCGTTAACCAGGAAGTAACTGTACGACGTTAATCCCGAGAGGTCTTGGAGGTGACATCCCACGTGTGTTCCCGAGTCTTTTAGGTAATGAGGGCATTCTCTTTCTATTTTTTTCCTGTAAGATTCCAAAGTGTTCAGAGAACAATCCAGGCATATTTCTTTCTTCACTGTATTTCTCAGGGCTGTCTACATGAGGTCAACACTTACTTGGAGTCTCTTATATACAAAAAATATTGAACGTCATTGGGTGCTGCTTGGCCCTTGGCCCAGGTGCAGTTCATGAAATCCGCATTGTAGATAAGACAGGAGAAGTTTTGGGCAGCTGTGCCCTCCCGACCTGGGAAGAGACAGAAACAAAATAATTTGTACATGGAGTATAAAGGGGGATGGACCGGATGGCTTCATGGTTCAAAGAAGAATCAATACCAATTCTTCTCAAACTCTCCCCAAAAAGAGAAGAAGAGGGAACACTTCTAAACTCATCTTCTGAGGTCAGCATCACTCATCACTGTGATACCAAAGCCAGACAAAGACACAAGAAAAGAAAAAATTACAGGCCAATATCCCTAATAAGCACAGATGTAAAAATCCCCCACAAAATGCTAGCAAACCACATCCAACAGCATGTTAAAAGTCAAATTTATCCCTTGGATGTAAGAACGATTCACCATATGCAAATCAATCAACGTGATGCACCACGTTAACAGAGTGAAAGAGATAAACCACATAATCATCTCAATAGATGCAGAAAAAGTGTTTGACAAAATTCAACATCCATTCAGGATAAAAACTCTCAACAAAATAGGTATAAAAAGGATTTACTTCAGCACAATGAAGGCCAAATGTGAAAATCCCACAGCTAATGTCATACTCAATGGAGAAAAACTGAAAGCGTTTCCTCTAAGGTCCTGTACAAGACAAGGATGCCCACTCTCACCACTCCTATTTAACATAGTACCTGAAGTCCTAGCCAGAGCAATTAGACAAGAAAAAGAAATAAAGTTATTCAAATCAGAAAGAAAGAAGTAAGATGATCTCTGTTTGCAGATGATATGATCATATACGTAGAAAACCCTAAGACTAAACAAAAAAAAAATATTGAAACTAATACATTTAGTAAAGTTGCAGGATACAAAATCAACATACACAAATCACTGGCAGTTCCACACAGTAACAATGACATAGCTGAAACAGAAATTAAGAAAAAAAAATCTCATTTACAATAGCAACAAAAAGAGTAAAGTACCTAGGAATACACTTAACCAAGGAGGTGAAAGGCTTGTAAGTTCAATGTTGCAAGACATTGATGAGGGAAATGAAAAAAGACACAGATAAATGGAAAGACACCCTGTGTTAATGGACTGAAAGAATTAATAGTGTTAAAATGTCCATACTACCCAAAGTGACCTATAGATCAATGTGACCCCTATCAAAACCCCAATGACATTCTTTAAAGAAAAAGAAAAAACAGTCCTAAAATTCGTATGGAACCACAAGACTCCAAATAGTGAAAACCATCTTGAGCAAGAAGAACAAAGCTGGAAGCTTCATGTTGCCTCATCCCAAGATATATTACAAAGCTACAGTAATTAAAACTGTACTATGACGGCATAAAAGTAGACATAGAGATAACTGAAACAGATTAGAGAGCCCAGAAATACATCCCCACACTTATGGTGTACTGATATTTGATAAACCTGCCAAGAACACACCAGAGAGAAAGGATTAGTGTCTTTACTAAATGATGATGGGACAACTGCATATCCACATGCAGAAGAATGAAATTGGGTCCTTATCCCACACCACATACAGAAATCAAGTCAAAATGGATTAAAGACTTAAATATAAGACCTGAAACTGTAAAACTCCTAGAAGAAAGCATAGGGAAAGAACATCTTGACACTGGTCCCAGCAATGATTTTTTGGATTTAACACCAAAAGCACAGGCAACAAAAACAAAAGTAGAAAACTAGAATTGGATCAAACTAAACACTTCTGCACAGCAAAGGAAACAATCAACACAGCGGAAAGCCAACCTATGGAATGGGAGAAAATATTTGCAAACCAGATATATCTGATAAGGGGTTAATATCCAAAATATATAAAGAGTTCAAGCAACCCAAGAGCAAAAAACAAATTTTTTAAAAACAAATAATCTGATTAAAAACAGTCAAAGGGGGGCTTCCCTGGTGGCGCAGTGGTTGAGTGTTCTGCCTGCCGATGCAGGGGACGCGGGTTCGTGCCCCGGTCCGCGAATAGACGTTTTTCCAAAGAAGACATCCAAATGTCCAACAGGTACCTAAAAAGATGCTCAACATCACTAATTGTCAGGGAAATGCAAATTAAAACCACAATGAGGTATCACCTCGCACCTGTCAGAACGGCTCTCATCAAAAAGACAAGAAATAACAAGTGTTGGCAAGGATGTGGAGAAAAGGGAACCCTCGTGCCCTGTTGGAGATCCTTTTTATCAGTGTATATTCCATGGAAATAAAATCTGGATCTCGAAGAGATATCTGCACCCCCATGTTCACTGCAGAATTATTCACAGAAGCCAAGATATGGAAATAAACTAAGTGTCTGTGTGGACAGATGAATGAATAAAGAAGATGTGATACACACACACACACACACACACAGAGGAATATTAGTCAGCCATGAAAGGGAGGAAATTCTGCCGTTTGCAACAACATGGATGGACCTGGGGAGTATTACGCTAAGTGAAATAAATCCGACAGAGAGAGACAAATACTATATGATTCACTTATATGTGGAATCTAACGAAAACTCATAGACACACAGAATAGAATGGGGGTTCCAGGGGCTAGGGAGGGTGGCGGAAATGGGGAGATGTTCGTCAAAAGGTAGAAATATCCAGCTATAAGATGAGTAAGTTCCAGGGATCTAACGCACGACATAGTGACTATAGTTAAAATACTGGATTGTTCAGTTGAAATTCACTATGAGAGTAGATCTCCAGGGTTTTCACCACAAAACAAACAAACAAACAAAATAACTACTTGACAGGATGGATACATTAATAGCTCAATTGTGATAATCATTTCACAAAGTATACGTACATCAAAACACCAAATGTGGGAATTGTCTGGGGGTCCAGTGGTTAGGACTCTGTGCTCTCACTGCTGAGGGCCCAGGTTCAATCCCTGGTTTGGGAACTAATATCCCACAAGCTGCGCAGCATGGCCAAAAAGATAAAAAAAAAAAAAACCCCACCAAATGTACCTCTTAAACATATGCAATTCCTATGTGTCAATTCTATCTCCATATAGCAGAAAAAAGTGGGGGAATGTACCCTGATGCTCATGTGGGAAGGAGAAGAATCACCGCCATGTTTTCCCTACCTGGGTTCAGGTAGACCAGTGTTTCTGAAATTCGTCTTTGGTTGATATTTACTTCGACAGTGAGCGTGACTCCCCCATGGAGAGAACAGTCCTGAAAGGTGCACTGACATTCCTTGTCTTTGACCTGAAAAGATGTCACCAGTCAGTGAATTAAGAACCAGTCTTCTTTCATTACATCCTGGTTGTTTGCTCCTACCCTGACCCTGTGATGACATCCACCTCCCTCTGTGACATCTCCCCCAGGTACCTTCTTTGGCAAGATGCCAACTAGCAGCCTTCAGAAGGTCAGATTAGAGCTCGCCTTTTCTTTTTATTTTCTTTTATTTATTTATGTTTGGCCGCGTTGGGTCTTCGTTGCCGTGTGCAAGCTTTCTGTAGTTGCAGCGAGCGGAGGCTACTCTTCATTGCGGTGTGTGGGCTTCTCATGGCAGTGGCTTCTCTTGTTGTGGAGCACAGGCCCTAGGAGCGAGGGCTTCAGCAGTTGTGGCATGCAGGCTCAGTAGTTGTGGTGAACAGGCTCTAGAGCGCAGGCTCAGTAGCTGTGGCGCACGGGCTTAGTTGCTCTGTGGCATGTGGGATCTTCCTGGACCAGGGATCGAACCCATGTCCCCTGCATTGGCAGGCGGATTCTTAACCGCTGTGCCACCAGGGGAAGTCCCAGAGCTCACCTTTTAATATGAGAGCCCTCATCCCTTTAAACTGTATGGGAACTTCACACCCTCTTTTACGGGATTGACTTTTCTTGTCCTATCTCATATCCACCGTTCTCTCACAGATATCACGTTTACATTGTATCCAAGTCAGTCTGTTTACTTTATTTCCATTGAACAGGCAGAGCTAATGTTATTTCTCTCTCAGGATTAAGTCTTGCAGGTGGACCAACTAAGCAAAAGGCTGCCATTGCAGGCAGCCAGGAGCCCCCAGGCTAATTGGAATAGGGATGCCTGAGAGAGGAATGGGGTCCTCTCAGGGAATCAGCCCTCTGGACACATCTTGGACACAGCAGCAGTTTCCTGGTGCACTTCGAGCCATGAGTCTGTGATGTGTCCCAGTGTCACGTGTATGTTTTTTATTTGTCCTGCTTGACGAGAGCTCTACAAAGAACAGTGATCGAGCACATCCAATCCATCTTACCTTTTTTTTAATCTGTCCCTTCTCCTTGTGAATCAACACGCATTCCCCGTAGGTAGCGTTTTCCTGGCAGTCCCAAGTTAATTTTGTCGCCTTTGGGTCAAACTTCACGTTTAGACTGGAGTTCTGTTCCACGGTTGGAAGATCTGAAACATACAGCCTCAGGAGTCAGAAACTACTCTTCTTCTCCCGTCTCCATTCTCCCTTAACCAATGTATCTCACATCTTGTGAGCAGAGATCAGGGCTGGGAATCACTGTGCCCCTACCCCTCTCACACATCCTCATCACCCCCTACCCCTTTCCCACCTCTCCTTCCTGCCCTTTCTACAAGGGGAGATGTCCACTGTGGAAATAAACGAAGACAGGAAACAGCAAAGGCTATTTATCCAGATCCTGCCATAGTAAAGGGAGTCGGCCACCATCACCTGTGTCTGCAGAATGGGTGGGGGGAATTCACATCACCAGCAGGGGGGAGCCGGGAGGTGTGATGCCGGTTGACCGTTGCATATGAGGATAAAATGAAATTAGATGCAGGCATTGGGATGTTTCCCCCAGAACCCAGGGTCATGGGAATGGGAGCAATGGGGAGAGGGGAAACACATTCATACGTTTATCCCATTGGTCCTGGTTCAGGAAGAGTGAGGGTACCAGCAGCATGGAGAGTAGAACGGCCATCACGAGGGCACACAGGGGGTTGACCGAGGGATGTGAAAGTGCTGGGGGAAGAGAAAATCAGCTTTCATGGGGGTCTGGACATGGAGACCAGTGGTGTTTCCCTGGGGGGGTGTCCAGGCAAAAAACACAGGACTCTCTCCAGGGTGATGGTCAGTATGGTGACCTGGCCAGCCTGGGTCACTGTTGGCTACAGAGGGTCCTCAGGCTTCAGTAAGCCTCAGAGATGGCCCCAGAACCAAGAGCCTGTCCTCAAGCCTGAGCACCAGGTCCAGTCTTCCCTGTTACCGTCTGAATCACTTTGGGCAAGTTGCCCACCTGCCTGGTCTGTAACATGGTGGCAGGGGTTGGGGGGTTGGGGGATAACTCCCAAGTCAAAGGCAATGAAAGGCCATGTACCGCGCCCAAGGATGGGGCTCCTTCATCCAGTGGGAGACCCTTGGGAGACCCTCCACCTGACCCTTCAGCATCCTTTCTCCAGAGCCTGAGGATGAGGGTCCCTCCATGCAGTGCATTTGGGGAAACCCAAACCCTGAGTCTCCAACGTGGTTATCAGAGACTGTGGATGGGAATCCCTCTGGGCAGTGTCTTTCTCTCTGCCCTAAGAGACTGTAAGCCCCCAGCCATAGCTGTTTCTCTATCCCCAGAAATGCATCCCCAGCATATGGGTATCAGGGCGCTGGATACACATTTTACAAATTGAGTGGATTATTTCTCCAGAGCAGACTGTGCTAAAAGCAGGTATAGCCCCTGGAGCAGCTGCTGAAGTTGGGAACAGAATAGCAGGGATGGACTATGTAAAGAAAATATAAGCCATTTATATACATTATTATATAATTCCCGTATGTATTAATTATAAAATCTATCTCTTCGTTTGTAATGGATATCTTCATATAAAATTGTAAATGTAATGTGAATTATATAGAAATAATCCATGTTTGTATGAATATGAACAATTTTGTCAGTAACATTGATACATAAGGACATTCTGTGACTTACTCATATTATCTTTACGCTAGGAGACTCTCTCTCTGACAAGCTTGCTTCACACTTTGATCCCTTTGTTATTCACACCCGATGAGGGAAGTTGATAAATGAGCAGAAAGACAGACACAAAATCAGACAGATGTCATGAGTTTGTAGGGGCTGAGCCTGACGTGTATGTACAGTTCCCCACAGAGCGTGGAAACCGGGGAGCTTTTCCTGCCCCCCAAGAAAACTGTATTACTTTCCTTGTGCTCCTGTAACAAATTCCCACAAGCTTGGCATTTTATTTTTTAATAAATTTATTTTTATTTATTTATTATTTTTGGCTGCGTTGGGTCTTTGTTGCTGCACGAGGGCTTTTCTCTAGTTGCAGTGAGCAGGGGCTACTCTTCGTTGTGGTGCCCGGGCTTCTCACTACGGTGGCTTCTCTTGTGGCGGAGCTCGGGCTCTAGGTGCGTGGGCTTCAGGAGTTGTGGCGCACAGCCCGTTTAGTTGCTCCGCGGCATGTGGGAGCTTCCCGGACCAGGGCTCGAACCCGCGTCCCCTGCATTGGTGGGCGGATTCTTAACCACTGCGCCGCCAGGGAAGCCCCAGACTTGGCGTTTTAAAAACTCCGCAGTTCATCTCTTGCAGTGCTGCAGATCAGAAGTCTGACACGGTCCCTTTGGGGTAAAATCAAGGAATTGGCAGAGAGCTGCTTCCCTGCGAAAACTCCACAGGGGAACGCGTTTCCTTGGCTTTTCCAGCTTCCGGAAGCCACCTCCTTCCTGGGTGCATGGTCCCCCTCCATCTTCAAAGTGCATTACTCCAGCCTCTTCATCATCACAGCACTGCCTCTCTCTTATAAGGACACTTGTGATGACACTGAGCTCAACCAGATAATCCAGAATAATCCGCCATCTCAATGCTTTTCACTTAGTCCTGTCTGTCATGTAAGGTAACATATCAAAGTTTCTAGGGATTAGGACATGGGTGTTTGGGGGGACGTTTTCTGTCGACCATACGGGGACCAGGACTTGGAATTCGTGGCTCAGGTGACCCATGAATCCATGGCTGCCACATCACGGTGATTATAAGATGCTTTGGGGGGCTTCCCTGGTGGCGCAGTGGTTAAGAATCTGCCCATCAATGCAGGGGAAGTGGGTTCCATCCCTGGTCCGAGAGATCCCACATGCCGCAGAGCAACTAAGCCCGTGCGCCACAACTACTGAGTCTGCGCTCTAGAGCCCACGAGCCACAACTACTAAGCCTGTGAGCCACAACTACTGAGTCTGCGCTCTAGAGCCCCCGAGCCACAACTACTGAGCCTGTGAGCCACAACTACTGAGCCTGCGCTCTAGAGCCCGCGAGCTACAACTACTGAAGCCCGCGCGCCTAGAGCCCGTGCTCCGCAACAAGAGAAGTCCCCGCAATGAGAAATCTCACCGCAACGAAGAGTAGCCCCCGCTCGCGACAATTAGAGAAAGCCCGTGCGCAGCAACGAAGCCCCAATGCAGCCAAAAATAAATAAATAAATTTATTTAATTTTTCTACAAAAAAGATGCTTTGGGGAAAATTACAGCCCCTTTGCTTTGTGTCTCATTGCTCTGACTCTCTCTTACTAATCAGACTGGATTTGGGGAGAGTGGAACAAGAAATGCGTGTTCAGGTTTCCTTTATGACATTAACACATTTTTTGAGATCTTAAAATATTTTGTAAAACTTGAGTTTTGCAACAATTAAAAAGCGTCATTAGGAACAAAACAGAAGCAGTCAGTACACAGAGCGACACGGAGGAACCTTCAGTGCATGTGACTGAGTAGAAGAACGAATCGGAAAAGGGCTTGTAGCGCGTGATTCCAGCTCTGTGACAGTCTGCACAAAGCAAAACTGTGCCGACAGTAAAAGCATCAGTGGTCGCCAGGGGTTAAGAGAGGAAGAGGGATGAAGAAGTGGAGCACAGGGGATTTCTAGGGCAATGAAGCTACTCTGTATGACACTATATAGAGTGATGGATACAGGTCATCATGCATTTGTCCACACCCATAAAATGTGCAGCACCAAGACTGACCCCGGATGCAAATTATGAACTTGAGTCAAGAGTCATGCGTCCGACTTGCTCCATCAATTGTAAGACCTGTGCCACACTGACGAATGGTGTCCGTCACGGGAACTCTCTGTAGGGGAAGTGGGTACGTAGGAATCCTCTATACCTGATGTTTCTGTAAACCTACAACTGCCTTACACAAAGTCAATTAGCATTAACAATAAATAGTACTGCAAAAGCACCATGCTCTATTCCGGTAAAGCCACACTCCACGGAAAACCCCTGGTCTTCCGGCTGGGTTTGGGGTGGCATCTGCGACTCTGCTCACCATTTCCCCAATAGTATCTTTGGTTGTGGTGATTCATTTTTTGGTGTTGCTGTGACTTGGAATGTGGCCTTTCCTTCTCTGGCGCTAAGTTCTGCCAGGGCGCACCTCACCTCTCTGCGCTCCCAGAATCCTGTCCTTTTAATGCTTCACCTTTTCCTTGAGGGCCCTCTCTTTCAGCATTTTATGGTGCGGGATCATATTTTCTGTAATTTCCTTGGATTTATGGAGTCTGTTGGTCTAAATGCAGCCTCTGTCTTTTGGTGTTTTAGTTGACTGGGGGCTGCCCTAAGAAATGACCACAAGTTTTCTTTCCTTCCTCCCCCCCTCCCTCCCTCCCAGCCTTCCTTCCCTCCTCCTGGCATTTCCCTAATTCATTCCTTCTCTATCCAATCCTGTCCTGCCTCTGCTTTTTGGAGGTCCCTCCCACTATGCCCAGCACGCCGACCCCTTGGACCTCCTTCTCCACATTCTCGTATCTCCCTCCTGGGCTCCAGCCCCACCAAGGGGGCTCCTCCATCTTCCACCAAGGCTCTTGGACCTCCAGGACCCGCCATCAGCAGACCGCTGGCCCAGCTCCTCCGTGGCCTGTGTCACCCTGGGTGACTTTGGCATCTATTGTACAAGGGGGACCTCCCGACTTCCGTGAGCCATCTCCACCAGCAAAGACCCTCCCCTTCATCCCAGCTGCCTTCACACGCCCAGTCCCCCTGGCCCGTTATCACCTGGACGCCCCCCCCCCCACCGGAGACGTGTTCAGGAGTGTCCCGAGCCTGCTGGCCCTCCACAGGCACCGGACACCCTCTCCTCACACCCCAGCTGCCTCTGCTAAGAAGCCGCCACCACCTCCTGCGTTTAATTCGCTGTTTCCATGAACGCGCCTCCTTTCCCACCTCCTCTGTCGAAGGCTGGACTGGCTCATCTATTGGAGCCGGGAAGGAAGGAAGGAAGGAAGAAAGGAAGGAAGGGAGGGAGGAGGGAAGGAAGGGAGGAGGGAGAAAGGAAATAGATTCCCTGAACCTTCGCCATCTCCTCCTGGCTGGGTCCCAACAATGGAGGACCCCACCCACTCCCTTTTTCAGGTGTGCATACCTGGGCCAAACCACAGAGCCCACCTGTTCCAACTTCCCCACCCGCCTGACATCTCCTGCCCTTCTCCCACGATGGGAAAGCACCCAGCTTCCTCCACCTGCGAACGGGACCCCGGACCACCCAGCTTTCCTCTGCGTCTTGTCCCCGGTCCTCTGTGCTGGGGCCGGGGCACCCTCCGGCTGCACCGTAGAGGCTCTGGGAGAGGACCTTCCTGGGTCAGTGCACGCCCGCAGCGACTCTTGCCTTGATTTTCACATCCGCAATTTGTGCACTGCCCTTGCGGTTTGAGCTGAGCCTCACTTAACAGGGCGGGGGATGGGCCGCGGAAGGGCCACAGACCGGAGCACCTTAGTCCTCAGCGGTTACAGCACCTGCGCTCATCACCTGGCCCTCTGTCCCATCAGCTTCCTGGGCGCACTTTTCTCCTCTTTAGTGCCTCGCATCGTACCCGCCTCGGGAAGGGGGGTGGACACGCAGCGGGTACCCAAGGATACACACTATCTTAGACTGATCGACACCCTACAGCGCAGTTCCCCATTCAGCTTCCTCTGAAACGAAACTGCCTTGGCTTCTTGCTCACTGTGATGGGGCAAAACCAGAAACTTCTGTAAACTTGACTTAGAAAAAAACAGCCAAGTTCTCACACACCACAAAGGGACACAGAAATCCGCCCAAAGGTTGCTGCTTTAAATCAGCAGTTCATCGCAGCCCCTGGGTCTTGGTCGAGGGTGGTGAGAAACCTCCAGAGGACAGTTAACGCAGAGCATGAGATAATCAGTGCTATGATGTATCGTGTGCAGACAGAGCCTGGTTCAATTCTCACCCCCGTCCTACGAGGCAGCTCCCGGTACCTTCACAGAAGTGGCCGGAAGACCAAAGCCCAGTGAAATCTCATTCTTTTACTTTATTTGTTGCCTTGATTGTTTTTAAAGTCGCGGCAAAATTCTCATGGTATAAAATTCGCCCTTTAAAACGTACAGCTCAGCAGCACTTAGGACATTCATCATGTTGTGTATCCCACCACCTCTATCTGGTTCCAGAACCTTCTCATCCCTCCAGAAGGAGACCCTGTCTGCATGAGCTGTCACTCCCCAGTCCACGCCCCCAGCCCCCAGACACCATGAACCCACTTTCTGTCTCTGTGGATTTGCCCGTCTGGTTGTTTCCTATAAATGGAATCGTGCCATATTTTGCCTTTTGTACCCACTTTCCCTCTTCTTCTGGTTTTCACCAGGCTGGGTTTTCTTTCCTCTTTGAAAGATTTCAGCTTTACACAGATGTCAGCTGGAAAGAAGGTGCTGAGACCTTGTCTCAGAACAACATCTCTCAAATTCAAGGCACACAGGAAACACCTTGCAGGGGCGTGGGTCCGTGGGGGACCCTGGCACAAGCTGGCATTTTGATCTTGCTGTGGTTCCGGGGGTGCCACGTATCACTGTGATCGGGCAACCCACAGACACAGAATGCAACGCCACCCTCTTCAACAGCACCTGCAACCTGGGCAGGCCACCCGCTCTGCAGGACACACAGCTCCACGAAGGCGTCCCACCCGAGCCTTTGGACTAAATCCAAGCCACGTCCCAAGCACAGGCTTGTACAAAGAACTCCACACACCCCCACTGCAAGCTGGCTGGGTCCCTGGGACTCATTCAGACCTTAAAATGCAGCTTCACGTGCTACGAGACGCACCCATCACCAATAACCATCTTCACCTGGGTGCCCTTCACCAGCAGTTTTTATTGCCCACCCTCAAGTTCTCGCCCACCTGGAGTGCCAGCTGCCCGGAGCAGCAACAGAGGCAGGAAAAGGTCCCCTGGTGACTTGACACTTTGGAGGACCCCAGGATCAAGGGGACCGGACTAGCCCACCGTACCACGCTCGCCCCTGCCAACCTGTGTTCCTCCATGCTGCTGCCTGACGCTCCCACATCTGGCCGATCTGACAACTAAGTCTCTTCCTCGTCCGAAAGCAAGTGCCCAGATTGCGCGACAAGAACATTTCAGCTCAATATCTTCCTTTTTTTTTTTTTCCTCCTTGATTTCCTCCCCCATCTGTGGTGTTTCTCATTACAAGGAATTGGGAAACCTTCGTGGTGGAGTTGCCCCCCTTCACCATAGATACAGAGAAGGTCACCCTCCTTAAAGTCCAAGCAGGTGGCTCATGAGGCTGCCCAGACCAGCTACCAGGTGGGCCTCTCGTGTCACTGCCCATTTTCATCACAGACGTGGAGAAGGTCATCCTCCTAAGAGTTGGGCCAGATAGATCACCAGGTCTTCTCAGAGTGGACACCATGGTGGGTCTTCACGTCTTCGGTGGAGAACACCTCCTTGCTCACATCCACAACCAACCCAGTTCTGTTCAATTCAATTCATCGGAACCTTCCTGAGTATCCCAGGGATTTAAAACCAGCCAGAGGGGGTAGGAAGTGGCCTTCCAGCTCATGACGAGGCAAGGCTGAACAGAAGGGTCATGGGGGCTGGGGACACAAATGCAGCACCGGATGTCCCCAAGGAGGGTCCGTCACATGAGGTGGTGGACAAGAGTGGGTGTGGGGTTTCATGGGGACTACATCCTGGGTGTGAGGGAGAGATGATGTCTCCCAAGCTCACTGGGGCTCCGGGGCTTCAGAAATGCAGGAATGCTGGTATTAATCAGAGTTAGGGCAAGAGGAGGTACTGGCAGAGAGGATGGAGCTGGGGGAAGGCTCAGTCCTGCCATGTTTAAGTGGCTTCCCTGATGAGCCCCGAGGGGGAGGCGTCCATCAGGGAGTTGGATATAGGGCTCGGCCTCAAGGGAGAGATCTGAAAATCTGAGCTTCCTTCCGGGCAGGACTCCTCTTCCTGATTCTTACAGGATTTGAGTGGCTCCAGAATGAATATACTTGGGTAGTAAAGGGTTACCTCAGCAGCCCTGGGTGGTCCACACCCGGCCCACTGCAAAGAAAGGTCTGACCCTTGACCAGCTCCTGGCAGGTCACCTGTGAAGCCCTGGCACATCCTGCCTTGTTCGCCGAGAGTCTTGGGTCACACCCAGTGGTCTGTGCTCCAGTGTAAGTTATGATGGGACTGTGGGTCTCGCCGTATCCAGACCTCGGGAGGGGCTGAGTAACTCAGGTCAGCACCTGTAACCTGGGCAGGCCACCCGCTCTGCAGGACACACAGCTCCACGAAGGCGTCCCACCCGAGCCGTGGACGCTCCGTGCTATGTGACCGACCCCAATAAAAAGCCTGGACGCCAAGGCTGGCTGAACTTTCCCATTGACCAATACCCCATGCCTGTCATCAGGCGTCACTGCTGGGAGAAGTAAGCCCTGTCCAGACAAGCCCACAGGGAGCCGACACTGAGAAGCCTAGTCCCTCCTGGACCCTGCTCCCTGCATCTTTTGCCTTTGATGATTTCAGTCTGTATCCCTTTGCCGTATGAAACCAGAGCTGTGTATATAACGGTCTTGCTGATTTCCGTAGGTCCTTCTAGTGAATCGTAGAACCCGAGGGTGCTCTCAGGGACCCCGACACACTACCTGTTTACCCTCGTACAGGCCGCTATGTCTGGTCAAGCATGACACACACAAGAGAAGGTGAATAACTAAAGGTCTGGACAAGCGACACCGTGATGTTTCTCGGGACCCCCTGGTGTTCATCTTTTTTTTAAATTAATTTTTATTAGAGTATAGTTGCTTTACACTGTTGTGTTAGTTTGTACTGTACAGCAAAGTGCATCAGCTGTACGTATACATATATCCCCTCTTTTTTGGATTTCCTTCCCATTTAGGTCACCACGGATCACGTAGAGTTCCCTGCACTATACAGTAGGTTCTCATTAGTTATCTATTTTATACATAGTAGTGTACAGATGTCCATCCCAATCTCCCAGTTCATCGCATCCCCCTCTCCCCCTTGGTAAGCATACATCTGTTCTCTACGTCTGTGTCTCTATTTCTGCTTTGCCAGTTAAGTTCACCCGTATCATCTTTCTAGACTCCACCTATCTGTGTTTCTCTTTCTTAGTTCACTCTGTACGACACTCTCTCGGTCTGGTTTTCATCTTCTGTGCTTTTCCCTGGCTTTTTCAGATTCGCTCAGAGTTTCCACCAGGGCGTGGACAAGGGGAAGGAGAGTAAAGGAGATGCTGCCTGGTCTTGGGTGTCTTGTAAGGGTCCTTCTGGGACAGCCTGGGGAGAGCATGCAGGGTGGGGCGGGGGTGTGGGCGCCAGAGTCCTCTCTAGCGACCACCAACTTCGCAGGGCTTCTCACCATTAGACTGTCACTTTAGCACAATGCACTGTGTGTTCTCGTTTTCACTTTCTCTGTTTGGGGCTTGGGTGTTTTGTTTTGTTTTATTCTGACACAGTACATTTTACCCTTTATTAAAAGGTAAGTGTAACCTTTGTCATAGGTCACATTCTGAGAGCTGAATGTGGACCTGGATGGGCACACTCCAGCCTTCCAGGAGCTCACAAAGGAGGAGGAAAGGTTAAACTGTTCCCAACAGCTCCAGCCCTCCGGTCCAGTACTGCTCCAGGCATCAGGATGGGGTGGGTTGGAAGCACCCCAGGGCCCGGGGACAGGCCACCAAGGCTGGGGACTCAGCAGCCATCACTGGCGCCAAGGAAGCAGACCACGCCCTCACTCCTTCTGTTTTTCGAGAATATTTGGGGTCTTCTGGATCCCTTGCATTTCTGTGTGAATTTTAGGATTAGCTGGTCAATTTCTGCAAAACAAGGCAACTGGGCTTTTTAAAGGGATTGCATTAAATCTGAAGACCACGTGTACAATTTCAGAGTGTCTTAAGAAGACTAAGGCTTCTGATGGAACACAGGATATCTTTCTATTTATTTGGGTCTTCTCGTCCCTTTCAGCAAAGCTTCGCAGGTTTCAGTGTATAGATCTTGCACTCTTTGGTTAAACTGACCTTATTTATGTGTTTATGGGTAAAATTACTCATCAGTGAAAACGGATGTCCTTTGTTCTTTTGGACGCTCTTGTAAACGGGCTTCGGGGAGGGCTTCCCTGGTGGCGCAGTGGTTGGGAGTCCGCCTGCTGATGCAGGGGACACGGGTTCGTGCCCCGGTCCGGGAAGATCCCACGTGCCACAGAGCGGCTGGGCCCGTGAGCCATGGCCGCTGGGTACGCGCGTCCAGAGCCTGTGCTCCGCAACGGGAGAGGCCACAGCAGTGAGAGGCCCGCGTAAAAAAAAAAAAAAAAAAAAAATCAAAGAAAACACCGCCCCGCAAAGCAGCTTTTCCTAAAGCACGTTTGGGGCAGCCAGTCTGGAAGTCACAGCTGTAACAGAAATGATGACGCGCTGAGTGTCTACGTTGGGATGGTTTTTACTGGCGTCACTCCCTGCAGCAGTTCCCCTGACAGTGGTTAACCAACAGGGCCACGGCGATGACGCACGGGCCTGCAGCCAGTTCTGCCCACGCCCTGGCTGTGAGACACCCACACCCACTGAAGCCCGACGCTCCCCCTATAAGAACATTGATGTGCCAGGCGCTGGTGGGGAGCCTGTGTCCATCGCATCACCTGGCAACAGGATCCCACGGTGTGCCTTCAACAGGGACGGATGCTGGGGGTGTACTTACCACCCAGTGTGGACGCTCCCCTTCCCCCCGCCGACATTGGGGAGCTTCATGGGGCCCCCAGATCGCAAAGAGCTTCCCGCGTCTAAAGCCCAGTTGCTGATACACAGAGCCGGAGATCACAGTCGTGACGGCAGACGGGTGAGGACCCGTCTTCCGCCTTCCTTTTCCACGTCAAACCTGCCTTCCTGCAGGATTAAATTCTGCTTTACGCTATTTCACACCGGACCTGCCCTCACGCCCCACGTCCCGTGGAATGTGCTCTTTAGACAGGTTTGCTGACGTTCCCAATGGGGGGGTGGGAATTTTGCTTTCCTACCCCCAGGGGACACTTGGTGATGTCTGGGGACATTTCTGGTTGTCACAGCTGGGAGAGGAGGTGCTCCTGGCACGTGGTGGGTGGAGACCAGGGAAGCGGCTGCACACCCCGCAGTGCCCAGGACGCCCCACATCAGAGAGTCCTCCCGCCGCATATGCCCGTGGGGTGAGGCTGAGAAGCGCGCCCCAGGTGCTGGGTGAGTCTATCCGTTTGCCGACACCTGCCCCGCCCCCCCCCAGAGTCACGCTTTTCCTGCTTCCCCAGACTCTCCTCCTGGGCAGAGAAGGGGGGGGGGTGGGAAAAGCAAGTCAGCCACTCTTCCAGAGAAAAACAGACGTGAGGGCAGGAGCTACTTAGAAGCAGGACCTCTGTGAGTGAACTTTCTGGGGAGGGTGTAGCCCGGCAAGTTGTAGCATCTCTGTTCCCAGAAATGGAAGCAGGTACTTGGAGACACATTTCCAAATAGCTCCACCTCGTCCGAACTTCCAGGAGTGTCTTCAGGCCACAAGAAGGCTGGGCTGGGCTGCTTTTCTTTTTTTTTTTAGGCTCCGGACGCGCAGGCTCAGCGGCCATGGCTCACGGGCCCAGCCGCTCCGCGGCGTGTGGGATCCTCCCGGACCGGGGCACGAACCCGCGTCCCCTGCATCGGCGGGCGGACTCTCAACCGCTGCGCCACCGGGGAAGCCCTGGGCTGCTCTTCTTAAACGCCTAGGCTTGTGTTGTTTAGTTTTTATTTTAGTTTTATTTATTTATTATTGTGATGAATTTTGACACGTGGCATGTGAGATCCTAGTTCCCTGACAAGGGATCGAACCCGTGCCCCCTGCAGTGGAAGTGCGGAGTCCTAACCGCTAGACTACCGGGGAAGCCCCTATTTTATTATTTTTTTTTAATTGAAGTATAGTTGACTACCAATATTGTATGAGTTTCAGGTGTAGAGCAAAGTGATTCGGTTATACATAGGTATTTTTTTTCAGATTCATTTTCATTATAGGTTATTACAAGATGCTGAACCTAGTTCCCTGTGCTATCCAGTAGGTCCTTGTTGGTTATCTATTTTATATATAGTGGTGTGTATCTGCTAATCCCAAACTCCTGATTTATCCCTCCCCCACCCCCTTTCGCCTTTGGTAACCATAAGTTTGTTTTCTATGGCTAGGAGTATTTCTGTTTCATAAATAAATTCATTTGTATCATTTTTTAAGATTTCACATATAAGTGACGTCATATGGTATTTGTCTTTCTCTTTCTGACTTACTTCACTCAGTATGATCATCTCTAGGTCCACCCATGTTGCTGCAAATGGCATTATTTCATACTTTTTCATGACTGAGTAATATTCCATTGTGTATACATATCACATCTTCTTTATCCACTCCTCTGTCGATGGGTTGTTTCCATGTCTTGGCTATTGTAAATAATGCTACAATGAACATTGGGGTGTGTGTGGACCTTAAACTTTTGCAACTGCTTTTCCTTATGGAGGTAAATCGGGCCACCCCAGGAGCAGAGAGCACCCATCACTAACCCGGCTGCAGGAATTGGCAGACAACTTTATGTGTCTCCTCATGTAAACTAGGGTTCTACCTGGAAGGCGAGACTTGATCAGAGAAGAAATAAAATTGTAGGATGAGTCCCTGAGGTTTTCCCTGAAGGAATGAACATGGTGTCCACCATCTCCTTGGCTTTCTAGATGACAGATACAAAGGTGACACCGATTAAGGTGTTCTGGAAACTTCCGCCCTGCCCTGACCAGCAAGGCAAAGGAGGATTCTGCCAGGACCAATGCACTGGAAGAACCCTGGGGCCTCACTTGCATCTCCGGCCCCTGTTTACCTCTCGACCAAGATTCTTCCGTGCCTTGGTCTCTTCTCAGGTGTGCTGAAGCAAGGAGAAGCTTCTTCCTCTCCCTGGAAGATGCACCCAAGACACAGAACATGTCAGATTGCACAGAGCACACAGAATCCTTTCCTTCTGCCCTCACTCCACGGAGCGTGGTGGGCCTCTGCCGTTACACTTGCTCCTCAGGCCAGCAGCCAGCAAACCCCCATAGCATCTCCTGCACCTTGAAGATCAGCTGACCAGTGTCCTGGGAGCACATCGCTGCTCCATCATCACATGGCTTCTCCTATGAGTGTCTCTGTGTCTTCTCTTCTTATAATGACACCGGTTATACTGGATTAAAGACCACCCTCAGAAGCAACCTCAATGTCCATCGACAGACAAATGGATAAAGAAGATGCGGTACGTATATACAAGGGAATATTACTCAGCCATGAAAAAGAATGCAATGATGTCATCGGCAGCGACACGGATGGACCTAGAGGTGATCATACTAAGTGAAGTCAGACACAGACAAATAGCATACGATATCACTTATACACGGAATCTAAAGAAAATGATACAAAGGAACTTATCTACAAAACAGAAACACACTCCCAGACCTAGAACACAAACTTATGGGTACCAAAGGGGAAAGGGAGGGGAGGGATGAATTAGGAGTTTGGGATTAACAGATACACACCACTGTACATAAAATAGATAAACAACAGGACCTACTGTATAGCACAGGGAACTATTCATATCTTGCAATAACCTATAATGGAAAATAATCTGAAAAAAAATATATATATAAAGTTTAAGGTCGGTAGACATAAGCAAGACCCGTTCTTAAAAACGTTAAGACTCTTCATCCCAGCCTTCTGCCCTATTTTACAGAAAGAGCTGGAAACCCTCACCAGAGATGAAAAGAACAAGAAAATACATCGACCAACATGTCAAGACAGAGTCAAAACCACGTAGCGCATAGTTTGGACCGAAGAAAGACAGGGCAGGACCCAGAGGACAGCATCCCCTGCCCAGCCCGTTAGGAGAACGTGCTGGACACACAGTCAGAAATCCCAAAACAAAACCAAATGGGACCCACACCCTCCAGGATGCCTGATGGAAAATGTGACCTCCTTACTTTCAGGTCCCGCCTTTGAGCTACATTTCTCTCCAACTTCCTGAGAGGCAGGACTTAAATCTGCTGCTGGCCCATTACTCTGGGTCCCTTGGAGGGGTCGCTCCTGGGGGACGGCTCGGACACTGCACAGTGGTCCTGGGCCACCTCTGAGCTGCCCTCATGAGACATTCCGGGGCTCCAGACGTCCCTCCTCGCCCTGGGGCCTCCCGGCTGTTGGACTGTGCACCCCAGGCTCTCAGCTCGGCCGCCCTCACCACTCCCACCCCCGACCACCACGATGCCCAATTCAGACTTCAGTTTCACTTTTGAGCCCAGCTCTCCTGCACCTGGTTTGCAGAGAGCGCTACTGACCCCTAGTGACCAAAACTTCCCAACGAAAGCACAAACCCCAGGACCCGATGCTAGCCAGCCGGGCTCCTAGCCCAGCAAGGTAAAGAGGTTTCAGCACAGACCTACCCTCCCAAGTTCCGCCCAGCAGGACCCGAGTGCAAAGGCCTTCCTTGTAGCTCAGGATTTGCTGAGTCAGAAGGTGCCGGAAGCACCTGGATGCTTCGTTGGCTGGGTGGGTGGTCAGAGCTGCTCTGGCCAATGTCCCCTGGTGTGGGTTTAATTGTCCCCCCAAAGATATACTGAAATCTGACTCCCTGGTACCTGTGACTTTGACAGCACTGGGAAATAGAGTTTTTGCAGATGTAATGAGTTGCGATGAGAACCCTAGGGTGGGTCCTTCATCCGACTGGACCAGCGTCCTTAAAAGAAGAGACAAATTCAGGTACGGTTGCGTCTTAGAATTCCAGTGGAAGGACACCGCTGACCTTTACGTCCGGTGTTCCCTCTGCACCCCCTCCATGCAAGGGTGGACAGCTCAGACCCCAGGACGACCCCCCTGAATCTTTCTTGCCCAACTGTCTCGTTGCTGCCCTCCCCTCATTGGAAAGGTCTCTCTAGTTTGGGGATCAGTGAAAATATAGGGTTTTTTTAGGGGGTTGCATCTTTTGAAATACTTACCTGTCACCCCTTAATTATTCAACCCCAAAGTCTTCCAGGGGACGCTGAGAACTGGGCTTCTACTGGGAATCGGTCTGTTTCTGATGACACTCACCCCGCCATGGGTAGACCCTGGTCCCTGTGGACGGAGGGCTCAGGGGTTCAGGGTGAAGCTTGGGGGCAGGCGCTCTGGGCAACACCTTCAGGAGGACCATCATATTTAGGGTGCTCTTGGTCCCAAGAAATGGTAAATGTTGTCAAGCTGCCCGCCAGGGAGCAGGGTGGCATCCTGTCCTGGGGTTTGCGCCTTGATTGGGAAGTTTTGGTCACTAGGGGTCAGTAGCGCTCTCTGCAAACCCGGTCCAGGCGCGCTGGGGTCTGAAGAGCGGCGGGCAGTGAAGGGGGCCTCCCTCGTCACGGGACTCAGACCCATCTTTGGCAAAGCAGGGGTGGTGCTCCATCGTGGATGGCTCGGCGTAAGCAGCGGGGGATTGGGACGTGCCCCGCCCTCGTGGGAGAGGTACCACTGGGCACAGGGGTCATGCTGGACCGGTGGGCTTCTCAGAAGCCCCCAGACTCTCTTTCGAATGCAGAAACGATTTTTCCCGGGGTTGCCTGTGATGCAACCCAGGAGAGAAATCGTTGGCCGTTCCGTTTTCGGGTTTCCAACCTCAGCCAGACACCGCGCCGCAAGGGGCTGGTATGTGACAACCTGAGGGCCCGGAGGGAAGCTCTCGCCCAAATTTGGAGCCCGGGAGAGGCCACCGGGCCCAACCAAAGAGGCCTCCTTCTTTCATTTGCATTTTTTCTTCCACATCAGGCACTACCTCACCTGCAGGGGGGCTGCATAACAGGCTCGGTAATCGTTTTGGGTTTTTTGGTTTTTAAATTAAAATGGGAGAATAGCATGCTTATCTCTCGGGCTTATCTCCATTGTCTCTGCAGTTTCGGAAACTCCCTCCCAGCCCCCTGGGCTGTGTCTGAGCGGAGCTTCTGTTCCTGGAAAAGCAGGTAACCCGTGGGCAGAGGTCAGATGCACGAGAGATTGCGGGGTGACGGGGGAGGGGTCCACAATGGAGAGAGCGCCCCACACCCCTCAAGAGTGCGAAGCTTTGAGAGGCGCGGTGACGGCCTCGGCAGGTGCGCGGCTGTGTCGGGGGGTCTGCGTGGCCCTTCGCTCTGTGCCCTCCGGCTGCGCCCCGCCCCCAGCTCACACACCCGCGGCTTCGTTTTATCACTGGGCTGTGATAAGGTGTTTGTTGTTGGCTTCCTCTTGTGTTTCTTGTTTTTGAATCTTGTCGCGGAAGAAGGAACAAAGATAAATTTTCAGCCTTCTTGCACTTTCGATCCTGCGTCTGCTGGACACGGGCAGCTTTAGGGTTACCCGATTTCTGACGATGCCCGGGCTTACTCCAGAGACCACCCCCCCGCCCCGATCACCTCAGATATCCATCCCTCACCCCAGAGACCCTCAGGCTCACCCCACATTTCTATCAGTCACCCCGGGGGGTCCCCATTCACCCCAAATTTCCATCAGTTATCCACAGTCCCTGAGGCTTGCTGACAACTTCCAGGATGGGAGAGATGGAGCTTTTCTACGGGGAGGGGGCTGTGTGTCAGCAACTCAGCGTCTCTGCTTGAAAAATCTCCTCGGTCTAGAGCCTGGGGTAGGGATGCTGCCGACACCCACTGTGGGTGGAAGATAAAACTGTATTCTCCACAAGGTGCTGAGGTCTAA
The DNA here is from genome assembly GCF_003031525.2 of Neophocaena asiaeorientalis asiaeorientalis. Lineage (NCBI taxonomy): Eukaryota > Metazoa > Chordata > Mammalia > Artiodactyla > Phocoenidae > Neophocaena > Neophocaena asiaeorientalis. The sequence continues at coordinate 311,744 of NW_020175454.1, forward strand.
GCGGAATTTAGAGACCACCACTCACTTTGCCCTCAATCCTTCTTTCCCTCCATCCCATAAACCTTTTAGGACCTCCCTTTTCCAGGGGACGAGCAGAGCAGGGATCGAGGGGTCCCGGGACCAGAAGCGTCAGCATCCCACGGGGCAGGTTAAAAACGCAGAGCCTCAGGTCCCAGCCAGATCCACTGCTCGGAACCTGCATTTTCCCCAGACCTCCTCTCCGCGTGATTCAGACGCACCTCACTGTTTGAGAATCTCTGCTTATCCCAAATTAGCTTTCGCCTCTCCTGAATTCTGTATTTCCTGCCCAGCTTCTTTGCAGAGTTTCTATTTCTGTGAAACCAAAGCGGAGGATAGATTCCTGTGTCCTAGACGTGGTTACAGAGATGCACTCTGTTGTTTCAGGATCCCCGGTGGTGGATTATTAACCACTTACTGTGTTCCCCGAGAGGGCTGCTCTGTGGGATTTCAAGGTCCTTCCTGGGGGACAGTGAAACGCTTCTGAGATGTGGACAGAGCATTGACAGAGAATGTCAGGGACTGCTTTGTTTGCTCACCAAAAAAGAAAAATAATAATCGGAGGAGGCAAAACCAGAAAAATCCATGTCTCCCTTTGCCAGACACACATATTGGGTTCTTTGGATGAACCCAGCTAAGCAGTGTACACAACCTTAATTGCGTTTTCCACCCGGGGTGCTTCCATGTAAATGAAATGGACAAGAGATCTGGCAGCCCAAGTACCCGAAGCCACAGGGATGTGGGTACCAGGGCTGCAGGCGTTTTGGGTGAGGGGGCAGAAATACATCAGCAGCAAGTTCAGTGTAATTGCCCCCATTTTCCACCTGCCATCCTATCTAAGGCACAGTCTGGAAATGCAAAGGTCACGTTTTCTCCCCCAGTCTCGGGGCATCATTGCACGGCCCCCGGAGGTTTTAGAAATCCCGCGTTAAGGAATCAAGGGATCACTTGAACCCAAGGTAATTTCTGCAGCCTTTCTAGGGGCTTAACTCTGGTTAATAACCGTTGGCGTTTCATGGTTCATACCTGCTTAGATGCACCTGGGTCGTCGGCTCCAAGGAGCTCGAAGGAGCTTGCAGCTGCCGGGCCCTGCAAACAGTCCCAGGACCAAGCTGGGGAGGGCTGTGTGTGTGTGTTGGGGGTGGGGGGGTGGGTAGTAGGAACACAGCCTCCCAACTTTTCCAAACCAGGAGAGCAAAAGTTTGTAGGGCCGCCCCGGGATTCCAGAAAGCCCTTTCTGAGCCCTTCGATTAAGTTCTCCGTGTGCTTCCAAAGGTTACAAAAGCTGGTTTCACTAAGTCAGCCTCGGGGGCGATCCCCTGGAGGACTGTTTCTTGGGGTAAGGTAGCCATTTTCAGGGTAAAGAATTTCGGTGTCAGGAGGCCGACGCTTAGTTTACAGTTATTGCCATCTTCGGCTGTAATTTCAATCGCGTCTGTACACGAAAGTTGAAATGCATTCCGAAGTGTGTCCCCTGATGTTTTGGAAGAAGAGCTTACAGGTTTTCTTTTTGTGTACGCCCACTTATAATGCTAATAAAGCAGGCAAAGGGCCGAGACGTCTCTGTGGCCGCGCGGAGCCTGCTGAAAGCTGATAGAGGAATATTATGGGTGCTGGCTGCCACGTCAGGGAGAAGGAAAGACCCACGTAAGGATCAAAGCAACAGCGGAGAAAAGATGTGATTTCCTGGGAAAAGGAACGTTAATTTTCATGCATTTTAGAGCATCAAACTGCACACTGGCGGGGGGTGGGGGGTGGGCAGGTCCAAGCAGTGAACATGCGACAGGAAAGCAAACGTGAATTTGGAACAGAGCAAGGGGGCACAAGCAGGGGCTCATTGCGAAACGCTGACAGATTCCCCAATGTCCCAGCGTCCGGGAACGAGGTCTGAAACTCTGATGGACGGGCTGCTGGGTACGGCTCTGGGGCATCTTTCCACGGACCGGCTCTGGGCTCGCTGCTCTGCATCTTCACACGTGCTCCTGGTGCGTGTGCCCTGACACAGAGATGCGCGGCTACCATTGACCCCTGGCCCCTCCCATCATGGGCCGGTGAGTCAGGACCGTGGGTGGTAGGGATATTCATAGACGACACACCACTGGGCTGGCTAGCAACCACAGAGTTAGACACGACTGTGACTGGAAAGTAGTCAACACATCCCACACACGCCCACAAAGGCATCCCCGCCCAGCTCCCTGCGGTCAATCCCAAAAGACATTTGCCACAAAAGGGAAGCAGGAGCCGCGAGAAGTGGGAGTGGAAAGATACCGTGGCTGAATGTGGCTTAATGTCACACAAAGCTCAATGCCAAATAAGGGCCAATTGTACCTCAGGCGTGACCTATAAAGTCACTTTTCCGCTGTTTTACAAACGTCAGAGACTTTAGGGTTGCCAGCTTTTCCTACTGTTGGCCCTTCCTTCCAACCTTGGGTCCTTTCTCTAAAAGAAGACTCTTATATTTCAGAGGCAGAACGTATACTTGTAAAAATTTATTTTTAATTGTGATAAAAACACACAACATAAAATTTCCCATCTTAACCATTTTTACATGCACAGTTCAGGGACACCAAATACATTGACCTTGTGTAACCATCCCCACCGTCCGTCTCCAGAACTTGTTCATCTTCCCACACTGAGACTCTGTCCCCATGAAACACTCACTCCCCGTCACCCTCCCCCAGCTCCTGGACCCACCATCTACTTTCTCTTTTTAAATTTATTTATTTATGTTTGGCTGCGTTCGGTCTTCGTTGCCGCGCGTGGGCTTTCTCTAGCTGCGGCGAGCGGGGTCTACTCTTCCTTGCGGTGCGCGGGCTTCTCACTGCGGTGGCTTCTCTTGTTGCAGAGCATGGATTCTAGGTGTGTGGGCTTCAGTAGTTGTGGCGCGCGGGCTTCAGTAGTTGTGGCGCACGGGCTCTAGAGCGCAGGCTCAGTAGTTGTGGCGCATGGGGGCTTAGTTGCTGGGATCTTCCCGGATCAGGGCTCAAACCCGTGTCCCCTGCATTGGCAGGTGGATTCTTAACCACTGTGCCACCAGGGAAGCCCAGAAAAAAGGATTAAGACATTTTTGTGTGTGTGTTGTATGCGGGCCTCCCACTGCTGTGGCCGCTCCCGTTGCAGAGCACAGGCTCCGGACGCGCAGGCTCAGCGGCTATGGCTCACGGACCCAGCCGCTCCGCGGCATGTGGGATCCTCCCGGACCGGGACACGAACCCGCGTCCCCTGCATCGGCAGGCGGACTCTCAACCACTGCGTCCCCAGGGAAGCCCAAGACATTTTTAAGAAGAAAAAACTGGGGAGAGGTAGAGGAGTACCGTCCTGAATATCGAGATTAGGGTTATGAATAGGTAAACACACTAACAGAACAGAAACACCTTCTTACATAAACAGAAACTCTGTTTATGGCAGAGAGGGCCACACGGTGGGGAAAGGGCGGGTGCCTCAGTAGAAGGTAGTAGACAACGGGCCATCCATAAAGAAAAAATAAATTAAATTAAATCTCTGTGATCACGAACACGCAGACCCCAGACCTCCTGGCACCTGAGGACTGATGACGCGAACCCCCGTGACCCTGTCCTGGTCCCTCCCCGTCAGCCAATCAGAGAACTGTGCAGGAGCTGATCACACATCCTGGGACACGCCTACCGTGCTTCGCCTTTAAAAACGCCTCGCCGAAGCCCTTCGGGGCGGTCGGGTTTTTGAGCACCAGCCCTGTTCTCCTTGCTGGGCCACAGACAAAGTTATCCTGTTTAGAGGCATCCACACCTGAGAAGGTAGAGATCCCTTTCCAAGGACCCAGCCTGGGTTCTGGTCCTCTCAGACTGTTTAGTTCATCCAATATCGCCCTATAAAGGATCCATTCCTTTAGGAACACAGGAAAGGTGCTACAGAGATGGACCATGGGGTCGGTGATGCCCAGGATATTAAGTGCTGGCCTTGCCCCGTCCTTGGAACAACTGTGCCAGCACAGGGGTATTTGGTGTCCTAGGAAGAGCCTTCAAGGGCTCCCGAGGCCAGGCACGGCCCCGATGACACCCTTGCGCTCAGGGTCAGAGATGGGCCCACAGGTCAGAGATGTAGTGTGGTCTCTAAGCCTGTGGCTGAGGGGTGAAAGGACTAAGAAGGGAACTGTGACCCCAGATTGCAGAGCCCTGGATGTTAACCACTCAGTCTCTGGCAAACTGGGGGTGATGCGTTACTATCCCTGGAGAATTACTCCACATCCTAGGCAAGGCTTAGAACCCCAAATCTAGACAGCATCCCAGAGAAAAGGTCCTGGACTTTGTCAGTCACCCCTCCACACCTGCAGCCCCTCTTTCTCTTTGCCAGTTCTTCTCCGGGCTAACCCAGAACTCTAAAGGTTATGCCTGTACAGGGGCTTCCCTGGGGGCACAGTGGTTGGGAATCCGCCTGCCAGTGCAGGGAACACGGGTTCGAGCCCTGGTCTGGGAAGATCCCACATGTTGCGGAGCAACTAAGCCCATGGCCACAACTACTGAAGCCCACGCACCTAGAGCCCGTGCTCCTCAACAAGAGAAGCCACCACAATGAGAAGCCTGTGCACCGCAATGAAGAGTAGCCCCCGCTCGCCGCAACTAGGGAAAGCCCGCGCGCAGCAACAGAGACTCAACACAGCCGAAAATAAAAATAATATAAATATATATGTATTTTTAAAGAGTATGCTTATACAGGCTTTTTGGGGAAGCATGACAGCTGATTCCCTTTTTCCGGTGTTCCAGGCGAGCTGTGCTGGCTGATCAGCCCCACTTCAGGCCAAGACACTGGGTTGGTGGGTCCAGGAGCTGGTGTGGATTCTTCGGTCTTGCTGGGTCTCCATCCTTCTCCTAACATCTGCTTCCGCCTTATGCCTTACCCAGGCTCCTGCAGGCAAAGGGGCTCCCAAACTTCCTGGAGAATCCTCGACCCAGGCCTGTGAAGGAGATTTGAACATGCCACACCCCAAATAGGCCACTTTGGTATCAAGATTATTTTAACCTGAAGACAGTTGAAATTCAACAGATGCAGGGGAAAAAAAAAAACCTCTTCTTGGAGCTTCCCTGTCTGAACAAAAGTAGCAGTTTCTGAGAAATAGGGCTCCACAAATTTCCCTTCAGGGAGGATCTACTCCCAGAAGGGAAAATGTAATAAAACCCACCCCCAGCCCCTTCTCCAGGGGAGTTTATGGCCAGGAAGGAGGTGGAAAGGTCACTCATATCTGTGTACACAAACATTATCCCACATTTTCTGATCTCCTGTTAGTTCACCTGAAAACCCACTTATCTTTTCAAAAGACGTTTGTTTTCCCCTAAGTGTCCTTTCTCCACCTCCCCATAATCTGCTAAGTTAGGTATATAAACCCCAAATTCTAACCATCCCTTTGAGTTACTGATCATTGTGTTTCTCCCCCACGTATGCACGCTGCATGTGTAACTTCTTTCTTCTTTCCTCTTCTCCTATCTTCTGTCAGTTTAATTTGCAGGGGCCTAGGAACAGAACCTAAGAGGATAGAGGAAAAAGATTTTTTTTCTCCCTTCCCCTACAGTTTCACCTTCCCCCACTTGGATGTTTTCATCCCTGTAAGAGTCAATCCTCTTTCTTAGCCCAGAATCCTATAGAACCCTGTGCTCCGCTAGTGCCTGACCCTCCTGTCCCCCTCCCTGTGATGGATTTATTCCCTTTCCCATATTACTGTTCAGCCACGTGAATGACCTCTATGGAGGGTCACCCACCATCTTGAATCTGAGGGCTCATTGCCAGGACATCTGGCTACCGAAGCGTCTAGGAGCTCATGAAAGAATGAGGCTCGTTTAACCTGGAGATCAAGGTAGCGTTGGCCATCCTCAGTTATCTGAACGGGGCTCACACAGAGATGGGTTTTCTGTGTGGTCAGAGCACGGGCTGGGTCGGGGCAACAGGTGGACTTTCTGTGCATTGCAGCCATTCGGACACGAGATGGAATGTTCTGTCCATAACAAGCTTGTTGCCCCTACCAGACTTAGGGTGACATCTGTATGAGCTTCCTGGTACAACCGTAACAAAGCACCACAGATGGCAGGCGGGTTGGGGGGGATAGGCAGCGGGGGCTTACTGTCTGACAGTTCTGGACGCCGGAAGTGCAAAATCAAAGTGTCAGCAGGGTGGGTTCCTTTTGAGGGCCGTGAGGGTGAATCTCTTTAACGTCCTCTCTGTTAATTCTAGGAGCCTCAGGGGTTTCTTGGCTTGTAGATGGCCACCTTCTCCCTGTGTCTTTACATGCTCCTCCCTTTGTATGTTTGTTGGCATGTCCAAGGTCCCGTTTTAGCAGGACACAAGTCATATTGGATTAGGGCCTACTCAAAATTTCATCTTAACTTGATCATCTGCAAAGACCCTATTTCCAAATAAGGTCATAGGCATAGGTTCTGGGGGTTAGAGCTTCAATATGTATTCAGGGGGAGATTCAATCCACAATAACACCTTTCAGGGACCTTGAGAACCCAGACTGGGTGATTCTTCCATGATTCTACCACCCATCTGTCCATTCACCCAGCCAGCCAGCCACACATTCATCCACCCATATGTTCCTCCATTTGTCCCTCTGTCAGCTTTCAGGATCATACACTTTCCGCGTGTCAGACACAGGGTGGACACCATACGCACCCGGGATGTGCAGACACAGACCAACAGAGTCCCACTAAGCCCATCATCATCGCACGATTATGCCAACATGTTACATTTAATTCGGCCTCCACTTAGCTAGTGTTGAACTCGTTATTTCATTTATGAGACTTTATCACATCACATCACACATAAAGACCTTTTCCTTAGCCGAATTGTATTTCCTCGTTCTAGGAGAAGCCCAGGAGAACTGACGTTACATTTAATTCGGCCTCCACTTAGCTAGTGTTGAACTCATTATTTCATTTATGAGACTTTATCACATCACACATAAAGACCTTTTCCTTAGCCGAATTGTATTTCCTCGTTCTAGGAGAAGCCCAGGAGAACTGCTCTGGTTCCCCCATTTTTGCCCATGTCATTGGTCACTTCCTCCACCCCTTCCTGGTAATTCTGTGCGAAGCCAGGCTGGGTTTGGGGATAGGTGGGATGGAGCGGGGCAAGACGGGAGGCTGGGATGGGCTACAAAAACGTCAGCTCTTGCAAGACTCACTTGTTTAGAAGGGAGCGTTACCCGGCAGAGGCAGGCCCTTGGCCTCAACGTTGTAACTCTCTGGCCGAGAACACACCATGCAATTAAGAAGTGAGCTTCCTTTGGCTTGTGATACAAGTAAGCACTGTGCACTGGTCCATGCTCTACACCGATGGCGTCTGCTGGCCCGTCCTCGGACAGAGCTGTTCACGTAACCACACGCGGACAAGGCATCCTTCTCCCAGATCCAGATGCGTAGGCCCCCTGAGTTCCACTCACGCCCCCTCCAAAGCCAGTCCCTCCGTTTCCAAGGTTCTGGATCAGTACAGCTGCCATCTTCAGATCTCTCCTCAAACAAATGAAATAGCAAAGAGCTTCCCACGTGGTTCTGTGCTGTAAAAATGCCGCTGTGCTACGTTCATCGCTCCCAGGCCTCTGCTGTCTGCTGAGCGGGGAAACCCTTCTGTCATGCAATAGTTCTCAGTACACAGTAAACCCCAACACGCTTTCGCTGAGATTAATCTGAGAGCAAAGCGCGCAGCTTACGGCGTTCGGCTGCCCCCCCCACGCCCCCGTGCCTTTTTGACATTACATCCAGCAGCGCCGGGCAGATTCAGGAACAGACCGGTGCCGGAGGAGAGGTGAGAGGTCGTGTCACGCTGCACATTCTGACACGATTCGGTTCGGCAGAAGCTTGACATTTAAGGCTGGTGGAACCAACACCGTGGTTCATTATCATTGCTGCGAACCCATCATATCTTGACTTCACGTAAGAAAGAACTGTCTTTTATGGAAATCACGTGGAACCTGATCAGACAGAGATCGCTATTGTGGAGAAATCTGGATGGGTGTGAATTCTTTCCAGCTCCTGCCAAGGGGGTTCGTTGTCGCTTGAGTCTGGGCTGGCCCGTGGCTTGCTTTGGCCAATCAAAGATAGCGGAAGTGACCGGACCTTGTGGAACGTTCCATGCGGTCAAGTCATCCGGTCAGGGAAGGGACCAGTCAAGCTGTCAGCTACTACTCAGTCCAGAGGCCAGGTGTGTGAGCGAAGCTTCTAGAACATTCCCACTCAATCAATCCTCCCGTTGACAGTGGATCCAGCCGACACCGAATGGAGCATCTGAGCATCTGAGTCCCAACCAGTCTGTGAATCAGGAGACACGACGAGCTGCTGTTCATGGATGCCTCTCAGCTTTGGGGTGTTTTGTGCTACATCCATAGGTCACCAAAATCATTCCCACATGCAGCGGGAGGGGGCAGAATAGAAGAAATAACAGAAACACTGACGTTTTCAGCTCCATTCACACCCACGTTTTATAACCTCCCTCCTCTTTGCTTTTCTCGCTTGCTGACTCACCCTACACATCTAATACGGAGAATAACACACAGCACAGTACCCGTTTGTGGCTTTGAGCGCAGAGGGCGGACAGTGGGAAGGAGACGGCATGCGGTTTGATGTGTCATCTCCACGAGAGATGACCGTGGCCTCCGAGATTCACATGCAGTTTGTTTCCATTCTGGAATCCAGAAGGGAGGGGACGGCTCGCCTGCCCATTTTCTCCCCCCCCACACCCGCCCAGGTTTATGCGCCCGTGAAGGGCAGGACCAGAGAATGTAAAACCTTCCCGTACAGTTCACCGAGGTAGCACAACCCCGGCTATCATGCTTTTCCCACCGGGTCACCCTTCTCGGAGCGGTCCAGCGTCTCAGAGCCGTCAAAACATGGGGGGACAGCCTGTCACAGTTTTCCAGGGAGTGCGAGAGAGCACCGCGGATTCCGAGCCTCTCTCTGTGCCTCTTTGGTCCTCCCGAAGGGCAAACACTCTTTCACGTCATTGACCCGGGGAGCTGTGCGAACCCATCTTCGGGGACCACTCATCTCTGTTCCCATAAAATCCTAATCTCACAGGATCCCCATCCCTGCTGCAGAAGCGCCACGGTGAGGCTTGGCTTTCTTCTCCGACCTCAGAGTGGCCTCCCAGGCCTTTTCTCCCCGTGTGGTCTGCCTGAGTATCTCCTTTTGTAGGTAAAATTTCTGAAATGAACAGTTCCTTCAGGGCAAGTTCTGCTCTGGAAAAGAGCTAGAAGCTCTAGCTGCCCTGGATGGCGGGAAGGAGGGAGCAGTGGGGGGAGATGAAGGGATAAGGGTCCCCCCCCACCAAAGAGAAGCTTGGGGATGCCTGGAGCCCTTTGGCTGTCCTGGCTTGGGGCGGGAGGATGGGGAGAGGGGAGCTCCTGGCACCTGGTGGGTGGAGACCAGGGAAGCTGCTCCGCACCCCACAGGGCCCGGGATGCCTCACATCAGAGAGCCACCCAGCCCCAGATGTCAGGAGTGCTGAGGCTGAGAAGCCCTGACCTAGCATGAGAGACTTTCTATCAATTGTCTATCATCTATTTATCTATCTATCTATCTATCTATCATCTATCTATCTATCTATCTATCTATCTATCTATCTATCTATCTATCATCTACCTGCCATCTATCTCACTATCATCTATCTACTTATCTATCATCAATCTCTCAACAATGTACATGAGTATATATGCATGTCTGTGTCTGTCAATCTATCATCTATCACACTAAGGTTTCCATGTTGTAATCCCTGGGTAGTAGACAGACTAATGTCCCCAAAGGTGTCCACATCCTAATTCCTGGCAACTGCAAATATGTCACCTTACAGGACAAAAGACCTTTTGCAGATGTGATTAAGAATCTGGAGATGGCGCTTCCCTGGTGGCGCAGTGGTTGAGAGTCCGCCTGCCGATGCAGGGGACACGGGTTCGTACCCCGGTCCGGGAAGATCCCACACGCCACGGAGCGGCTGGGCCCGTGAGCCATGGCCGCTGAGCCTGCGCGTCCGGAGCCTGTGCTCCGCAACGGGAGAGGCCACAACAGCGAGAGGCCCGTGTACCGCAAAAAAAAAAAAAAAAAAAATCTGGAGATGGGGACTTCCCCGGTGGTCCAGTGGTTAAGACTCTGTGCTTTCACTGCAGGGGGCCTGGGTTCAATCCCTGGTCAGGGAACCAAGATCCCTCAAGCTGCCCTAGCATGGCCAAAAAATAGAATCTGGAAATGGAAAGAGTGTCCTGAGTTATCCAGGTGGGCACAAGGGCCCTTACTTGCAAGAAGGAAGCAGAAGGTTCAGAGTCAGAGAAGCAGAGGTTGGTGTCACGTGGGGACATGAGCTGAGGAATGTGGGCGCCTCTAGAAGCTGGAAAGGCAAGAAGACAGATTCTCCCCTGGAGCCTCCAGAAGGAGCCAGCCCTGCCCACACCTGGATTTCAGCCCAGGGACAGCAGTGTTGGACCTCTGATCTCCGGAAGGATGCCCACGGTGGAAGCACCCCTGATCTGGGGCCAGGAAGACCTGAATCTCAGCTTGCCCTGCAATACGCCACTGGAAGTCAATCGGCCACTGTCTGCTTCTGGGAAACTGAGTTCTTAACTCCACAATGGAGCAATTGGTGTTTACTCTGCCCATCTCCCGCTGCCCACAGATTCTGTCAGTGGTTATCTGTGAAAGGGCTTTGTAGTTTTGACATGATTTTACAAGCACAGTTATCACGGTGGATGTTATGTTTCGTTAGAGTCACCGACTCCCGGGGGCACATTTGGAGGCAGACACGGGGGCCATAAACTGGCCACTGGGGATCACTCCAGGCTTGCTTCTGTGGGAAAAAGCCCACCTACAAATCTCCCTGGTAACATCTGGGAAACGATTCTCCTTGGGCTTCTGCAAGTCCCCAAACTTTGTCCTTTATGGATACCATGCTGTCCCCTGCTTGGCTTGAGGCCATTGGGAGGGGGACCAAGTGTCCCTGCTTCTGGGTGAGCAGCCAGGAAGCCTCAGCGAGATGAGGGCTGCAGGACCACGCTTGGACCTCGACCTCCAAAGGCAGGATTCTCACGACCCACCAGAGGGTGAGAATCCTGGGTGTAGATCGTATCTGATAATGTTTCAAGTGAGATGTATCCGGCGGGGCTGCAAAAGTGCTCGGCGGGGCTGAAAAAATGATCCTGCACTTTTTTTTTTTTTTTTTTTTTTTAAAAAAAAAAAAATTTCCTGCCTTTTTTTTTTTTTTTTTTTTTTGACAAGAGTCATCTTTTAAAATATAGCATGGCTGTTTCCTGTAGTCATTTCCCGAGTTTCTTTTCCACATTTTAAAGACGGGGTGACCTCTGTACGATGAGCTGACGCACTGACCTTCTGCTCACTGCTGTCTCCTCCTTCAGGCATGAGGCGTATCTTTCTGCCCTGGGCAGCCTCAGCTCTCTTCCTGCTGGGACATTTGATGGCTTCAGAAGAAACGGAGCTGAGTAAGTCAACGCTGGTGAATGTAGCCATTTGTCTGCCTGAAATACCCTTTCTTTGAACACCTCTGCTCTTTTCTTTTTATGGTGTCATTTGCAACTGCAGTGTTTTCTTTGTCAAAGTGACAAGGGCTTACACAGGTTCCTGAGTCTCGGGCAAAGCTCCATTTGCCTGTTGCAAAGGACCCACTCTTTTTTTTTTTTAATTATTTTTAAAAATTAATTAATTAATTAATTTATGGCTATGTTGGGTCTTCGTTTCTGTGCGAGGGTTTTCTCTAGTTGTGGCAAGCGGGGGCCACTCTTCATCGCGGTGAGTGAGCCTCTCACTATCGCGGCCTCTCTTGTTGCGGAGCGCAGGCTCAGTAGTTGTGGCTCACAGGCCCAGTTGCTCCGCGGCATGTGGGATCCTCCCAGACCAGGGCTTGAACCCGTGTCCCCTGCATCGGCAGGCGGACTCTCAACCACTGCGCCACCAGGGAAGTCCCAGGACGCACTCTTGACTGAGCTCAGGATTAGGTCTGAATGGAAAAGAATCAATAGAAGAGCCCTTGTCTGCAGAACTGAGAATCTGGGCTGCTTTGCTGTTCTGTCTGCCTCCAGAGAGGTGAAAGGCTTTTGTTTAAATTAACATTTCCCTTCCCGTGGTGAGATCATGCCGCCACAGGGCCCCCGAGAAAGACAAGAGCCTCCCCAGTCACCCGCTGTCCGCGGGGTCACCCTTGAATCCCACGGCTGGCCGCGCCTTCTGAGAACGACTATCAGCGTCACCTTCGCTCTCTGTCCGCACAGCCTGGTTCCTGGGGCTTTTCCAGGCTGCATGATCACCTTACGAGCTTTGTCAAAAGGCAGCAACAGGAGGGGGCGGACGGGAGGTATCTGGTCCCCTCTTGCACTAGACAGCTTCGATTTGCTTTCCAGCTCAAGGGAGGCCCGGATGGGAGCTGGTGGTGGCACGCTCGGGACATGTAGCTTCTGAACCGTCCCCAGGCATCACCCCATGCTTGACCGTCCACGTCCGAGCTGGCCCCTCGCCTACCTGGTTTGGAAGGGTCCCTAGGGGCCTTCCTTGCTGCAGCCCTGGGGTTGCAAACTGGGCATCAAGTGGACACAGTGAGGAGGGTGAGAGAGCCTGGATGTGGGGTGTCCCCAGGGCTGGCACCCACATAATTCCCTAGCTCTGTGCAATGCCCGGTGCTCTGTTTTCACGTGGCCACATCGAGGACTCCATCTGCCAGCGGCAGAAGGCAGAGGGAGGAGAGATTTGGCTGCGATCAGAGCTCCCTGTGGCCACAGATTCCTTGAGACCCATAGCTTCCTTCTGACAGCCCCCCTCTACCTGCCACCACTGCGCACGTGGAGTTTGAGTGAAGAAAGAGCCCTTTAGACCAGTTCTAGATTCTGACCCACTTGAAGCACGTCCGTGGGCAGAAGTAGGGGTTAAGGTTGTGGATCCACAGAGGGTCCCACCCGAGGCGGTTCTCATCCCTCTGTGAAGCCGGGCTCACTCAGAACCTTTGTAGGAACTTCCTGGAGAATGCAGAACTTGCTTTATGAAAGACCTTTGTGGTTTGCCTACTGCTTTTCTTTCGCCCGAGGCCATCACAGGTGTGTGAACACCTGCGGTCCCACTGGGCACAGTCTCAGGAAAGCCTCCCCCCATCCCACCCGAGGTTCCGGAGCTGCGCAGAGAGGTCCCTCCGGGGCCATTTCCACCCCGTCGATCCATTTTGAACCAACAGATTCAGACTTCACGACTCCACTGGGGATTCAGGTCGCATTTCCACGTAAGGCTACTGTGTTTCTGTTGGGGCTAGTGACAATGCACATTTGCCCCGAACACGCCTAACCCTCGTGAACCCTTGTGAACCGGTGTCAAAAGAAGCACGAGGAAATCGACACCCAGAGACACCCCCCCCACCCCCACCCTTGCCTTGGTACAGACAACCTTTGTCACCAGGGCTGTCCTGGTACACTTTGCCATTTACACCTTCATCTCTTAAAATTTCCGAATAAGTTCATAATATCCCATAAAATCAGCACATACTTTCTAAGCAACAATGGGTCCTGATGGCCCTGAGTTCTTTCCGTTCAGGAGCCGACATTCAGGTGGGAACAGTGAAATCACAGGAATGAGATGGTATCTCTCAGTGGCAATGGTGCCACCAGGATTGTTAACCACCGATGGCCCAGGTTGGCAGGTAATTTCTGGAGAGATGGAGGTGTTTCTGATGGTACTGGAGAAATAGAATCAAAACTGGCATTTCTCGCCAACCCAGAATTCTTCTCCACCAAGGTAGAGATAAGAGAGACACGATTTCATGACTGAATAAGCGTTGAACAAGACTGCGCTCTGATGCACATGCCTTTTGAGAAAGAGGTTGACAAGACACAAACCCTCTTCTAGAGCAAGGTGGACACCAGCCACTGCACCCGCCTTCTCAAACGGGAGGACGTCCCAGCACCATTTGTAACCATAATTCTTCCTAAACTCACCTTCCAGTTGGAGGGACCCCCTGGGTCAGATCACTGGCTTTCTCCAAGGGAAAAATTAACTCCTGTCTTTATGACTGAAGGTGCTTTGATGACTTGGAGCCAGACTCTTAGCCCCTCACAGAAATGGGGCACCACACCGCTTATGTTTGCTCTTCAAAGAGTTGGCTCCCTTGAGAAAGATATGCCTAGGTCCCAAATCTGGCAAAAGCTCACAAACTTCTAAAAGTCTCTACATATATATCAAAGGGATGAAGAAAAAACGTACACATTTTATTTATTTATTTTTTAAAATGTATTATGAGGGCTTCCCTGGTGGCGCGGTGGTTGAGAGTCCGCCTGCCGATGCAGGGGACATGGGTTCGTGCCCCGGTCCGGGAGGATCCCACATGCCGC
>NW_020175454.1:326499-400285 GCF_003031525.2 Neophocaena asiaeorientalis asiaeorientalis
GCTCACCCCAACTAAAGAAAGCCCGCACACAGCTACGATGACCCAACGCAGCCAATAAATAAATAAAACAAACAAATAAATAAATAAATTTATAAAAAATATATATTATGAGTTTTAAAATTGAGATATAGTTGATTTATAATATTATATATGTTTCAGGTATACAACATAGGGATTCACAATTTTCTAAAGATTATACTCCATGTATAGTTATTATGAAATATTGGCTATATCCCCTGTGTTATACAATATATCCTTGTAGCTTATTTATTTTATACGTAATAGTTTGTACCTCTTAATCCTCTACCCCTATCTTGCCACTCGCCCCCTTCCCTCTCCCCACTTGTAACCGCTAGTTTGTTTTTGTATGTGTGAGTCTGCTTCTGTTTTGTTACATTCACTAGTTTGTGTCATATTTTAGATCCCACATTTAAGGGATACCATGTGATATTTGTCTTTCTCTGACTTACTTCACCTAGTCTGATCATCTCTAGGTCCATCCATGTTGCTGCCAATGGCATGATTTCATTCTTTTTCATGGCTGAGTAGTTTTCCATTGTACATACGCACCACATCTTCTTTATCCATTCCTCTGTTGATGGACATTTAAGTTGCTTCCGTGTCTTGTCTATTGCAAGTAGTACTGCTATGAACATTGGCGTGCATGTGCCTTTTCAAATTAGAGTTTTTGTTTTTTTGTGATAAATGCCCAGGAGTGGAATCGCTGGATTCTATGGCAGCTCTATTTTTATCTTGTAGAGAAACTGCCGTAGTGTTTTCCACAGTGGCTGCACCAATTTGCATCCCTACCAACAGTGTACCAGGGTTCCCTTTTCTCCACACCCTCGCCAACATTATATTTGTGGTCTTTTTGATGATGGCCATTCTGACGGGTGTGGAGCCTAAGTAACGTCTAAAGCAAACATTGAAGGACTCACTTGACCTTGAGCTTTTCCTCGACTCGTCATGTGTGGTGTTCTGAGTAAGACAGTGACTTTGGTGGATGGGGGACAGTGTCCAGTTCCTCTCTGTGTGCCCACAAAACATGGTGCCATTGGACACACAGTCGGCACTCACTGTTTACTCTTCACACTAACCGATAATCATTACCTCTTGCCAACGAGAGAAGAAAGTCAGTTGTAATCTTGCACTGACGGTTGTCTCTCAAAGTGATTGAGTTTTCTCACCGACCTTCATAGATCCTGCAGTTCTTACTGACATAAGTCATGAACGGTTTGTTTGTGAGAATCTTGGTTTTCTCTGTCCCTTTAAAGCACTCTATCATTCTTGTATTATAAGTATGAAACACATAACAGACTCTGGACACATAGTAAGAATATAAAATATCTTGTTGATAATTACAGATAGATGACATAGGTAACAGATAGATGATGACAAGATAGATGATAGATAGGTAGATAGACGATATAGAAGATAGATACATAAATAGATAGTAGATAAATAATAGCTAGATGATGATGATAGATACATAGATAGATAATAGAGATAGATAAATAATAGAGGTAGATAGATAGATGGATAGATAGATATAGATATCATGTTGAAATGATAATATTCTGGATATATAGGGTTATATAAAATATATCATCAAATTTTTTTAAAAAGCACTATATCATTCTTATAACATGAGTGCTGACATCATTTTACAAATTTCAAGCTCTTTCCAGCATTGCCTCAAAGTCTACTCTATTTGTGTCTTTTTACCCAGGAGAAACATTGCAGCTTCAAATCATCAACTTTAATTTCGAAACTGTGAAGGTTACATGGAATGCAAGTGAATACCCCGGGACTAATTTGACATTCCTCCAAAAGTAAGTGCCCTGAGGAAGGGAAAACCATGCCTATGGCTAAAATATTTCCTCTTCTAAGATGTCAACAGCTGGGAGGCCCAGGACGTGAACGTGTGAAGGATCAGAAGGTGCAAGTGTGAATGTGTGTGCCCTCTAGCTCTCAGGCCTCACCACAGCTGCAGCCACAGCTCCCAGACGTTCTAACGGAGTGATGACTGACTCAGGCTCGAAACCACCTAGATTCTTTTTTTTTTTTAAATAGATATTTGATTATATCTTTTTTCTTTTTTTTAATGAATTAATTTATTTTTGGCTGCATTGGGTCTTCCTTGCTGCGCACAGGCTTTCTCTAGTTGCAGCGAGCAGGGGCTACTCTTTGTTGCGGTGCGTGGGCTTCTCATTGCGGTGGCTTCTCTTGTTGCGGAGCACGGGCTCTAGGCATGTGGGCTTCAGTAGTTGTGGTTCGCGGGCTCTAGAGCGCAGGATCAGGAGTTGTGGCGCACGGGCTTAGTTGCTCCGGGGCATGTGGGATCTTCCCAGACCAGGGCTCAAACCCGTGTCCCCTGCATTGGTAGGCAGATTCTTAACCACAAGGGAAGTCCCGTATCCATTTCTTTAATCATAAAGGAGATAATTCTTCGTCTCGTCACTGCTTGGGTTTGAGATCTTAAGGATGGAGTATAAGCTGGTCTCACACTCGGTCCTATAGGCTTCTTCTTAATATTGCAGGGAAGCCTCAAAGATATACCCAATCTTGGGACATCCCTATTAAAAGTGTCTCCTGGAAGGGATAGTTAGGGAGTTTGGGATTGACATGTACACACTGCTACATTTAAAAAGGATAACCAGGGACTTCCCTGGTGGTGCAGTGGTTAAGAATCCGCCTGCCAATGCAGGGGACACGGGTTTGAGCCCTGGTCCAGGAAGATCCCACATGCCCCGGAGCAACTAAGCCTGTGCGCCACAACTACTGAGCCTGCGCTCTAGAGCCCGCGAGCCACAATTACTGAGCTCGTGAGCCGCAACTACTGAAGCCCACGTGCCTAGAGCCCGTGCTCCACAACAAGAGAAGCCACCGCAATGAGAAGCCCGCTCACCGCAACTAGAGAAAAGCCCACGCGCGGCAACAAAGACCCAACGCAGCCAAAAATAGATAAATAAATTTTATTTTTTAAAAAAGGATAACCAACAAGGACCTACTGTGTAATACAGGGAACGCTGCTCAGTGTTTTGTGGCAGCCTGGATGGGAGGGGAGACTGGATACACGTATATGCGTGGCTGACTCACCTCGCTGTACACCTGAAGCTATCCCAACACCGTTAATCACCTCTGCTCCAATATAAAATAAAAATGCCTCTTCGAGTCAAGGGCTGGGTTACTCTGCAGGTCAATTACTTTCCTAGGGCGGCCGCAACAAAGTACCCCAAACTGGGCATCTTAAAACAAGGAAAATTCATCCTCCCCCATCCTGGAGACCAGATGTCTGAGGTCAAGGTGTCCCAGGGCCGCGCCCCCTCCAGAGGCTCCAGGGGAGGGTCCTTCCCGCCTCTTCCAGCTTCTGGGGGCTCCAGGCGTCCCTGGGCTCGTGGCCGCGTCCCTCCCGTCTCTGCCTCTGTCTTCCCGGTTCTTCTCCTGTGTGTCCGTGTCTCTCGTCTTCTGTCTCTTAGAAGGACCCTGTCATGGGATGTAGGGCCACCCTCCTCCAGGAGGAACTCATCTCAGACCCGTCACTTCATCACATCTGCAAAGATCCTATTTCCTAATGAGGTCCTGTTCCCAGGTTCCGGGGTTAGTACAGATACGTAGGCATGCCATTTGGAGGGCCACAATTCGAGTCCTACAAGATCCATTCAAGGGGTGTAATCATTTGAGAGAGGGGTACTTTTCTGTTTCGACAGGTCTTGCTGTAGTTTTGTAAGGGGAGGGGGTCATTGAAGCGAGTGACGTGGTACCCAATCTGAGTCAGTGACAGAGTCATGGAGCAAAGGAACGGCCCTTAAGTTGTTATTTTTAAGATGCTACATAGCTGAATTTTTCTCTTTTTAAATCACAGGTTAAGCAGCAATGAGACATACAGACCATGCTCCAAGTATACCCTTCAACAAGGTTACACTGCCGGGTGCCTCTTGGAAGTAGAAAAAGATGAAGTTCTATATTTTTCCATCAGGAATGGAACACACCCCCTTCTTAGCAAGAGTCTGTGGATCAGCAGTTACCGTACGTGCTTTAGTACCTTGAGGGTTGACTGTCCATTTTGGATTAGGATATATCATACAAAGGTAGTGAAACCCTCTCTCCAAAGATTCATGTTTTCGTCTGGATTTCTGTGAGGCAGAGTTTCTTTTTCCCCCCCGCTGTTTTGAGGGATGGGATGTCACAGGTCCATCTCAGAATCCCACGAGAGCTATGGACCCCCTACTGAAAACAATCCCTCATAGACATTGTATAAGTCTCCTCGGGCTGCCATAAAAAATTATCAGAAATTGGGTTGCTTAAAATAAACATTATCTTCCAGTTCTGGACACCAGAA
Source organism: Neophocaena asiaeorientalis asiaeorientalis (assembly GCF_003031525.2). NCBI lineage: Eukaryota > Metazoa > Chordata > Mammalia > Artiodactyla > Phocoenidae > Neophocaena > Neophocaena asiaeorientalis. The sequence continues at coordinate 330,842 of NW_020175454.1, forward strand.
ATTCTACAGTCGAGATGTGGGTAGGGTTGGTTCCTTCTGGAAGTTCTGAGGGAGAATCTGCTCTCCCTCAATTCTTGGGAGCTGCTCGTAACCTTGGGCGTCCCTGGGCTTGCGGCCGCCTCCCTCCCGTCTCTGCACGTGGCTTCTCCTCTGTGTCTGTGTCTCTTCTCTTCTGATAAGGACACCAGTCATACTGGATTAGGGCTCACGCTACTCCAGGATGACCTCATCTTATCTTAAACAATTACACCTGTAATGATCCTCTTTCCAAAGATTCTGAGGTGCTAGGGTCCAGGACTTCAAAGTGTCTTTTTCTGGTGGGACACAATTCATCCCATAACAGATACAGAAAAGTTTTTCAAGCAATTTCAGAGAGCTCTTTCCATGAGACACCTAAGGGTCCTTGGAGAGCTGGCTAAAAGTTCTATCATCAATGTACTAAAGACAAGGAAACCCCACATCTCATAAGGTATTAGAGGAAGGATTGGAACAGTGAGAGGAAAGTGAATCCAAGCCCAGTTACCACTGTAATTTCAGAGATGTGGAATGTTTATGTTGGTAGAGGTGTTAGTCATTGTGCTATTTCTCCTTCTTAGTGAAACCCAGATCCCTGAGTGATCTGAGCTTCCAGTGGCATCAGGGAGCAGTGACAGTGACTTGCTCTGACCTGTGGTACAAAGGTCTCGTGTATGAAATCCAGCACAAGAGTACCTTTGACGCCGAGTGGCAGGTGAGGGCAGGGACGTCTTCTCAGGCCAGGTGTACGTAAGTATCCCCAAGATGCGAACGGTGGAGAAAGGTGGAGAGACACAGAGACAAAGATATTGAGATTTATTTTAAGGACTTGGTCATGTGATTGTGGAGCCCGGTGTATGTGACAGAAGCAGGGAGCACTCATCCAAAAAGGGAGAAGATGGACAAATGGCTGGAATCAGTAGAACAGAATTGCTGCTCGCCAAAGAAATACACATTAAAATAGAGGGATACTTGGCTTCCCTGGTGGCGCAGTGGTTAAGAATCTGCCTGCCAATGCAGGGGACATGGGATCGAGCCCAGGTCAGGGAAGATCCCACGTGCCATGGAGCAACTAAGCCCGGGAGCCACAACTACTGAGCCCACGTGCTGCATCTACTGAAGCCCACGTGCCTAGAGCCCGTGCTCTGCAACAAGAGAAGCCACCGCAATGAGAAGCCCGCCCACCTCAACAAAGAGTAGCCCCCACTCACCGCAACTAGAGAAAGCCCGTGCGTAGCAACGAAGGCCCAACACAGCCAAAAATAAATAATATAAATAAATTAAAATTAAAAAAAAAATAGAGGGATACTGGAGTTCTCTTAAATAGCTGATCATAAAATGTGATCATTTTTAATGATGTTGAACACCAGGAAACTTTAAGACCTCTGTCCTTGTTGTGATCAATGAATTCCCTTTGCAGAAATCAATCCTCAGGGAATAATTCAAAATGTGGATGAGGGGGCTTCCCTGGTGACGCAGTGGTTGGGAGTCCGCCTGCCGATGCAGGGGACACGGGTTCGTGCCCCGGTACGGGAAGATCCCACGTGCCGTGGAGTGGCTGGGCCCGTGAGCCATGGCCGCTGAGCCTGTGCTCCGCAACGGGGGAGGCCGCAGCGGTGAGAGGCCTGTGTACCGCAAAAAAAAAAAAAAATGTGGATGAGGCTGTACGCACAAAGACGTCTATCGAAGCATTATCTAAAATAAATACATGGACTTAGGGACCACCTATGTGGCATACAGCAGGAGAATAGTCAAACAAATTATGGTACATTTATAATAAAATATTTAAGAGCCATCAAAAGGTATTTTGAAGAATATTTAGTGATAAGAAGCAATGCGTACATTAAATATTGTGTTCAATGAATACCATACCCCCGGAAGGAGAGAAATGATATCAATTTGTTAATGGTGATTGTATTTTGGAGCTAGAATAAAGACGGGTTTTAAGTGTCTTATTTTGCCTTTGTGTGTGTGTATGTGTGTGTGTGTGTGTTTTCTAAAGTCTCAAATGTAAGCATGCATTACTTTTCTTTCTTTTTAAATTAATTAATTAATTAATTTTGGGGCTGTGTTGGGTCTTTGTTGCTGCGTGTGGGGTTTCTCTAGTTGCGGCGAGCGGAGGCTACTCTTTGTTGCGGCGCACGGGCTTCTCATTGCGGTGGCTTCTCTTGTTGCGGAGCACGGGCTCTAGGCGCACGGGTTTCAGTAGTTGTGGCACGTGGGCTCAGTAGTTGTGGCTCGCGGGCTCTAGAGCGCAGGCTCAGTAGCTGTGGCGCACGGGCTTAGTTGCTCCGTGGCATGTGGGATCTTCCCAGACCAGGGCTCGAACCCATGTCCCCTGCACTGGCAGGCGGATTCTTAACCACTGTACCACCAGGGAAGCCACAGCATACATTACTTTTATATTCATAAAAAAAGTTACTTGGGAAGTATAGCCAATATTTTATAATAACTGTAAATGAAGTATAACCCTTAAAAATTGTGGACCACTATATTGTACACCCATAACATATGATACTGTACAGCAACTATACTTCTATTTTAAAAAATTACTTTTTTTTAAAAGAAAGAACTTAGTAATTCTTCAAAAGCGTCTGTCATCATGTTTGTCATAACGAATTTTTTTTCCTTTTTGGAGGGAGGTGTAGAGGTGCTGCCACATTTGTTTTTGCTGCTGTTTGGAGGATAAATATCTGGGCAGAGAGAGGAAGTGAAACAAGAGAGGGAAATCCTGCCAGGAGGGATCTTGTGTGAATCCCTGGTAGAAGATGAAAAAGTCTGGGTCAATCACGGGTCATCGTGTCTGTTTTTCCCTCTAGTCCAAGGAGGCAAAAACCTGCAATGTCACGCTCGACAGTTTGGATGCTGAGAAGTGTTATTTCTTTCGGGCCAGAGTGAAAACGCTGGAGTCCAGCTACGGCTCTGACACATACCCAAGTGACTGGTCAGAGGTGATACGCCAGCAGAGGGGCAAGCTAACAGGTAATGTCACGCAGCATCGCTGCACAACATGGTCCGGCACCCTACGTTGGGGGGAGGGTGGAATGGGGCACCTGAAAACACGGGTGACCCCAAGTCCTGCTCCAGAGGTCACGGTGGAAGCAATTCCTCTTCTAGATTCCATCATTATTGGACTAATTTTCATTTCATAGCAAGAATAATGTGTCATTTATGAATGTGGTTCCATGGATATAGGTACAGGTGCATAGAGAGATCTATAGATAAATAGGTGATAGATGGATAGATTGATAGATGATAGATGATGATAGATAGATGACATATATAGATAGATAGACATAGATGGATGATAGGTGATAGATAGCCAGATAGATGGATAGGTAGGTAGACAGATGTATATCGTAGATAGATAAGTAGATAGGTAGGTAGGTAAATAGATAGGTGATAGATGATAGATTGATAGATGATAGACAGATAGGTAGATAGATGATAGATAGATAGATAGATGATAGATATGGATAGACCAAAGAAAGCCCTGATATCCTCAAATACCCCTGGCAGTGAGTTAAATCTACACTCCCTCCTCCCTGATGTTTGCCTGTCCAGTGTCACCATCTCTCTTTCCAGGATATTTCACACCAAAATCAAGATTTGCTGACCCTGACATTTATAAAGGAAAAAAAAAAATGTGGGTGGCAGGGTTTGGAGTGTGATCTAGTATTATGTTGAAATTATCTTGATAACTTACAGCCCTCATTCTGTTTTGCTTTAGATTTGTGCCAGGAAAAGAGACTTTTCCCAAATTTTATTTTAATTGCTGGCATGGTCACCTTCCTGATAGCCTCCCTTCTCCTTCTGCCTTTATGGAAACTACGGAGGTAAGGATGACCCTGACAGAATCCTCAGACACATGGGCTTTGGTTCCAATATGTCCCTGAATTGGGGGGGGGGGGAAAGAATTGTCTGATGTGATTATTTAGCTGAATATCACTTTCTCTATAATACACACTTTGCCAGTGGTATATGACAAGAAAATTGAGAGGGAAATAATGCCAAAGGTGCAGGGATATCTGCAGAATTCATTGACAAATATTCTCTTGGAGACAGTAGGATATAGAAATGCTCATCTCTATGAGAGCGTTACCTTGCTTCAAACACACGCCCCATTGAGCTGTGTCCTCCTGTCATGTTACAATGACGGGTACTTAAAACACTTTTAATTTTTATTGAGAGTTATTAAATGAGACAATTTGGTGAGTGACGAGAAGAACTGGACAAGAAGAAAGCTTGTCTGGTTTGTAAATCCATTTACAGATACAGCAAAACAATATTCTTTGAGACCATAGAAAGCATTTCAAAAATATGATATTAAATACTTCTTCCCATTAACCTTCCATGCAATAATTTAACAACCGCTATTTCCATCTTTCTTTAAACGTCCTTGCGCCCGGGCCTTTTACTTCTTGATGATGTTTGAAGGCACTGATGCCCAGGGCCGTGGGTGCCATCTTTGTTTCTTAGGATGAGGTTTCCATAGCAACGACTGGAGTGATGCATAGAGAAACATGGACTGCCATTTTGGACAACTCAGGCTGGGTCTGAGCTAGGCTAAGTTAGACAATTTCAAGGACGTCCCGTCATGGTTGGATACAGCATGGAGCAGCTTCTCTTGATTCTTGCAAATCGCCCCATTTTTTCTTCAGTCTGCTCTTCTCTCTTTGACCAACTCAAACAGATGCCTGCAATATGGTTCTCTGCAAGGGAGTAGATGAAGCAATCAGATAAGCGTGTTGACGGGTGACATGTCTGATGTTTTTAATACAAAACTGAAATCATCCCTGAGGGAATCTGAGGGGTACACTTCTTGGAAAAAACGAACACTTGTCCTGTCTTCAAGGAAGTCCCTGTTCACGACGAGTGGTGAAATCAACTGTATTATTTTCCTGGGGTTGCCCTAACAAAGCACCCCAGACTGGGGGAGGGGGGGGCTCAAACAACAGACGTTTATTTCTCCCAGTACTGGAGGCTTGAGTCTGAGGTCCAGGTGCGGGCAGGGCTGGTTCCTCCTGAGGCTTCTCTCCTGGGTGTGTAGACGGCCCTCTCCTCCCTGTGTCCTCACACAGTCGTCCCTCTCTGCGCGTCTGTGTACTAATCTCCTCTTCTTTTAAGGACACCAGTCACATAGGGTTAGCATCTTATAGATGAAAACCTCTTAGGTTCTGTATCTGGGGGCCTGCGAATTAAACTGACCAAAGACAGAGTAACGTAAGAAAACGCATGTTTCTTTACTGATGGAATGTTTTTAAGCGCATGGAGATTCGTAGAAAGGAAGTGAACACCTAACAAGGCAGTTAATTCGGGGGCTTCTGTACCATTTTAACAAAAGGTAATAATTTGTGGAGAAGTGGAAAAGGAAGACAAATGAAAAGGGAGTTTGGATGTGGGTAAGTAGTGGGAGGGTGACTAAGAAATGTGTAGGGGGAACTACAGGCAGATAAAGGTTGTCTGTGTGGAAGCATCTTGGTGCCATCTCAGTGATGTGACTCGTCCATTTCGAGGTAAAGGAGGGGGGGGCACCTTTACAAATGGAATTTTTTTTTTTTTTTGTAAAGAGGGAAATTTGTGGTCTGCTTTTAGGTGGGTGGGGGAGGGCAGAGGGCTTCTCCTACCTCTGCTGTTTCTCAAGTGCCTTCACCTCCAAATACACAATATCCCCAAGTGGCATATTTTGGGGTGGTGTATCCTGTTCACATTCATACCCCATGTCTATGACCTCATTTCACCTTAATTACCTCCTAAGAAGTACAACCTCCAGATACGGTCAGATTGAGGGGTTAGGGTTTCAAGTTACGAATTTGGGGAGGTGGGGACCCAATTCAGTCCATAATGTCAACAGAAATAGTGATTCCTAGGTAATAAGAATCGCTCTTTTGCAGAGATGGGCTCCATGCCCCTAATATCACATTCCTGGTGAGGGCTTCACGTGGATGCTGGGAGCAGGGTACCTGCGAGGGTAGGAGTGGGGCACATGTTTTGAAATTGGGGACGCGGTTCCGCCAAGGTGTGCAGCCTCTGGGGTCAAAGTCTGCAGCCATCCCGGGCCCCTCATGGCGGGGCGGTGGGTGGGGTCTGTCCGCCTGGACGTCCACAGCCCTGCTCAGGGGCGCCAGCCTGTCTGACCAGACTCTCCATGTCCATTTCAGGGTTAAGAAGGTTCTCATGCCCAGTGTGCCGGATCCCAGATTCACCTTCTCTGGGCTCTTTGAGTCTCACCAAGGTAACTTCCAGGTAAGCGCCATCTCCTTGGGCATGAAAAACAGGCTTGCTTTGCGCTGTCCTACTACCTCCCGTGCGCACCATGCAAAACCCCGCTTTTATTCCAGCAGCCTCTTTAAACGCCTGGCAGCCTTTTTGCATTTGAAAGCAGCAACACGTTCTTTTCTCTTTTGGTCAGAGAGAGTAGATCCAAGGGCCTCGGAGGCTGGCTTCTCTTGAAATCAGCCCCAGAGATCAGTGGCCCCCACTACGGGATTTTCCAGCCTAATCACTTTCTGATCTTATCAGGAAGTTGTGTTCTTAATCTGTTCCCTCTGCAGAGCTGACAACAAAACCTACACTTCCTTTTTCAAACGTTATGGTTGTTGTTTCATTCACATGACAAATGCTTAAGGAGTTGGGAGGAATGAGACAGAGAGGGAATCAGCACCGCGTCCCCAGGACATTGCCAGCAGTGGACACCCAGGCGTAGACTCTACGGGACCATGGGATCAGAGTTATGCCAGTTCCCTGCGGCTGCCGCAAACTGCGGGGTTCAAAACATCACACATTCATCCTCCCCCAACCTGGACACCAGACGTGTTAGGTCCAGGTGTCCCAGGGCCGCGCTCCCTCCAGAGGCTCCGGGGGAGGGTCCTTCCTGCCCCTTCCAGCTCCTGGGGGCTCCAGGCTGCCTCCCTCCTGTCTCTGCCTCTGTCTTCATGGGGCTTCTCCTCTGTGCCTGTGTCTCTGCTCTTCTGTGTCTTAGAAGGACCCTGTCATTGGATGTAGGGCCACCCTCCTCCAGGAGGACCTCGTCTCAGACCCTTCACTTCATCACATCTGCAAGGACCCTATTTCCAAATAAAGTCCCATTCCCAGGTTCTGAGGGTTAACACTGGGGCATATCTTTATTTTGGAAGGGATGCACTATTTAACCTTCCAGAGGAGCAAAAAGGTGAATTTTAGAACTACTTATAGGTGTAGGAGAGGGAAAGAAATGGAAAGAAAACCCACAAAAACATGCCTCTATCCTGTTAAGTTCTGTCCCTGATACCTGCAAATTAAATGGACAAAAAAAAAAAAAAAAGATTAAGAAGAGAAAAGGTTTATCTTGTATGCACATGAAAACAAGTGAAAACCCCCAAGAAGTAGTTACAGACCTGGAGGGTGATGTGCCATTTTAACAAAGGGTGATAGAGTGTGGAGGAGACATCAAGTAAAAGAAAAGGGGTTGGGAACTTGGGGGTGGCAAGCAAGATATGAGAAGGTGACTAGGAAATGCATGAGAAATAAGGGTTCTTTAGTAAGATTTTATGCGGACTCACATTCTCCCAGGTGATAAGTGTTGTCTCTGGAGTTGGAAGGGTCAGGGTGCCCGTTTACAAATGTACATTTCCTTGCCAAAAGGGACATTTATGCCCTGCTTCTAGGAAGGATAAACGGAGAGCAGAGAATCCTCTCTGCAGCGGTGCATTCTCCATTGCCTGCAGCTGAAAATAATCCCTGTGCCAAAGCGGCATATTTAGGGGTGTCCCAGTTCCTTTCAAGGGAGAAGAGAGGGGGTTACAGCAGAGTTTAGGACAGGAAATCTGAAGTTTTTCAATACTTGGGGCTAGAAGAAGGAGATGGGGGAGGCTGGGCGGGGAAGGGAGATGTTATAGGGAACAGAGGAGTCACCCGGTGGAATACACTCCCCTGGAGCACCCTATTCCAGATGTGCTCCCAGCCAGCATCAGGAAATCCCAGGGCACCTGTTAGGACTCAGCATCTGGGCCCCCTGGACCTGCTGAGTGACAATTCTCCTTCTGAAAAGTCACCCCCATCTCAGAGAACATACCTGCGGGGTGGGGGCGGGGGAGGAATCTGTGTTTCCTGTTTTGGGTTCCGGAAAAGCCCCTCAGGCGGTCCTCGTGTGTGAGGAGTGACCACAGACCAGCTGCTTTGAGGCTGATGACAAAAGACAGGTCTGGGGCTTCCCTGGTGGCACAGTGGTTGAGAGTCCGCCTGCCGATGGAGGGGACACGGGTTCGTGCCCCGGTCCGGGAGGATCCCACATGCCGCGGAGCGGCTGGGCCGGTGAGCCATGGCCGCCGAGCCTGCGCGTCCGGAGCCTGTGCTCCGAAACGGGATGAGGCCGCAGCAGTGAGGTGCCCGCGTACCACAAAAAAAAAAAAAGCAGGTCTGAAACCACAAGCTCTATGCCAAGATGCTAAACGTGAGAGCTTTTTTGTTCTGCTGGGGGTGGCATCACCTCCGGAGGGAGGCTGCCAGGGTCCCGGGGATGCACGGGCCCCGAGGGGAAGGGTTTGCCGCACGGAGCCTGAGTCACAGTGCTTCATCCTGGCAGGAGTGGATCAAGGACACGCAGAACGTGGCTCATGTGAATAAGATGGAAGACGGGGAGTGGGAGTCTATCCCGGAAGAGGCCGTGGTGGTCCAGCTGGCCGAGATGCCCAAGACAGCGGTGACGAGCCCTGTGTACCGGCAGACAGCGGAGGAAGAGGCCACCGGGGAGCCCGGCCAGCTCCCTCGCCAGCTCCCCCAGGGTGGCGAGGTGGTCTCTCTCGGGGATGTTACGTTTGTGATGAGTGACAACTCATACGTGATGTTCTGAGGGGGTGCAAACTCAAAAGCCAACATCAAAATCTACGTTGACATTGTAGGACCCAGGACAGCATCTCAGGGGCTAAAAACCGCTGTGAAGGGAACTCCCCAGAACCGAGGATGCTGGTGTCTGGGGTCACCCAACATCCCACCCATCCAACCAATGCATCCCATCCATGTCGATATCCAAGGGCTTGAAGGCGGATTCCCTGTAGGTGGCAGACCGTTGGTTGGGCTTGTTCTTGCTGTCACCTGGCACGTTGTCACAGTTCACTTAAATCGTAAGGAAGGACAGCCAGTGGCCTGAGACCACCTTCCTTCGCATGTGCCCACCCAGTCCTGCCCTTTCGCCATTACTACTTGCACCTGAGTGGTTCCTCGGATCTTTTGCTACGCGGCACCTGTACCCAGCAGGTGAGGCACGGCACCCCCAGGTACAAAAGGAATTCTGCGTTACCAACAACCACCAGCCACCCAGCTCTTGATCCAAAAGGGAAAAACCCTCTTCGCAAGCATTGAGGCATTTTATTAAGCAGACTGTTTTAATTCCTGAGTCCACACTCAGGACATCACTCCTAAGAGATATTTGAAGGTAAAAACCCTGCATGAGCATTTGAGACATTCCCCGCTGAGTGTGCGTTATTTTTTTTTTATATTGAAATAAAAAGAAAAAAAGTGTTGGCATGAGAACTGCGGTGAGATGTCAACATCTAGCGGATATGTGTGGAGACAGTGGACAATGTTAGTTTGATGCCCTCAAGCTTCACGTACAGGATGTGTCTAGATTTCTAGATTATTGAGATCTAGTTGTTTTTTCTTTGCTTTTTCTTCAGGCTGGCACTGAGTTTATCTTGTCTCTCTCTGCAGGGTGCAGTAAATAAACTTGATCAGATATACCTGGAGTCTGTGTGTGTGTGTGTGTGTATGTGGTGTTGGGGATTTATAATTTAACAAAATCTCTCCCCACCCCAGAAAATTCCTCCACAAAGATAGAAACGGAAAGAAAACACTTTTATTAGTGAACAAACACCAAGCCAGAATACAACACACATCGCGGGCAGCCCGCTCACGGTTTGCAAACATAGAAGGACTCTCACCCTATTTCTGAGCTCAGCAACCCGTTCCCCCTGCATTCTCAAGACAACATTGCTAATTGTCTCCTCTCTGTAGGATGTAGGTGTTGCAGTTTGGGGCCAGGTTTCCAGCTGCAGTAAGGCCACTCTCTTCCCTGGAAGCTGGGAGGTGGGCCTCATGTGATTGTTCCCGTTTGGGAAGGTCATTCCTGGGTCAGAGCTGTGGTGCAGGGTTGGAAGTGGGAGAGCAGGAACCCCAGAAGTCACCTTTCCCTGAGGAAGATTTCAGAGTGGGCTGCACGCCTGGACCTGGGACCTTGTTTCTGGGCTGCGAGAGGCTTTTATTTATTTATTTTTTAAAGTAATTAATTAATTTATTTATGTTTGGCTGCGTTGGGTCTTTGTTGCTGCGCGCAGGCTTTCTCTAGTTGTGGTGAGCGGGGGCTACTCTTCACTGCGGTGTGAGGGCTTCTCATTGCGGTGGCTTCTCTTGTTGCAGAGCACGGACTCTAGGCGCACTGGCTTCAGTAGGTGTGGCACATGGGCTCAGTAGCAGTGGCCCGCGGGCTCTAGAGCATAGGCTCAGTAGTTGTGCGCACGGGCTTAGCTGCTCCGCGGCACGTGGGATCTTCCCGGACCAGGGCTCGAACCCGTGTCCCCTGCATTGGCAGGCGGATTCCCAACCACTGCACCACCAGGGAAGCCCCACCCTGGGGCTTTAATTGTGTCTCCACCATTGAATCTTTCGTGTCCTGGTCCATGTTTCTTTGCTCCAGAGTCCTCGAGTTGGGAATCATGCAGTGTTTCTCTTCTCCTCACTCATTGGGGTGAAAAGAGGGGTCTCACACACTGGAGCCCCCCGGAAGGCTTGTGTCCCCCTGCCCAGAGGTTCTGATTCAGCCGGTGCCTCTGCAGTCAGAGCAGCTGCGTTTCTACAAGCCTCCCCAGGAGCGGTTGGAGGGGAGATGACATGGCCGCTGTGTGTACCACACTCTGAGGAGGGTGAACAGCAAGGTGCCCACTGAATCCTGGAAGACAGAGGAGGGCTAGTCTGTGCTGCTTGGACGCTGAAGCCCCCTTCTCGGGAGCAAGGGGCCGGCACTGACCAGGGAAGCGGCCCTCCGTCTCCCGGGGACCTGAGGCTACAGAGGACCCTCCCCTGGGGTCACAGAGCCGAGATGTGTGGTCATCTGGAATGCCCTCTCTGTACGTCCCAGGTGGGCATGAGGCCCTCTGCTCCAGACCAGGCTTTTCTGGGGGAAGTGAGTGGAGGTTTCCAGAATCTAGTCCCATCAGCGGGGTAAGCATTCGATTTTCCTGAGAGTTGCCTCCATGTGGATTTTATTTGTGACTCAGGAAACAAGTTGGCTCCAGAATCATCACTGAGGTGGACAGATGTTGCATTCATCAGCTAGGGCTGCTGTAACAAGTAACCCAGACTGGGGCAGGGGGGGTTGGGCTTAGACAACAGACATTTATCTCTCCCAGTCCTGGAGGCTAGAATGTGAGATCCAGGCGTGGGCAGGGCTGGTTCCTCCTGAGGCCTCTCTCCTGGGCGTGTAGACGGCCGTCTTCTCCCTGTGTCTCCACGTGGTCATCCCTCTGTGTGTGTCAGTGCCCTTATCTCCTCTTCTTATAAGGACACCAGTGCTATGGCATCAGGACCGCCCCTAGTGACCTCATTTTCCCTTCATCACTTCTTCAAAGACCTTATCTCTGAATACAGCCAATTCTGAAGTCCTGGGGTTTAGGGCTTCAACATAGGAATCTGAGGGGAGACACAATGCAGGCTGGAACTATCTAACCAGGTCAGCCTGTGGTCCACCTACCTGCCCTCATCCTTGGCCTGACCCCACTGGCCCAGGAAACCCTCTCTGTCTACCTGATATGGCAAGAATTCAGGCCAATATGCTTCACTCCTCCCTCTGGGCAAGCAGTGGAGCCTTGAGAGGGACAGACAGCCAGGCCCTTCAGGCTAGACGCTGCCTGGTCTCCTAAGAGGGGACGGTACAGCTCAGCACCAAGGTCTGGGTGGGATTTCATTGCAACCACTGGAAAACCAGAGGAAAACCCCACTTCTCTTGTCTCCACATTCAAGAAGTCTTATCTGTCCAGTCACCCGGGAATCCCTTTTCCAGAAAGGCCCTGAGATGCTCCAGCTCAGGCTTGGGAGCTGGAAAGGCTCGTACCAAAATCAACATTTTATATGTACACTCGAGGTGGTGGGTATTTTTTAAAAACCTTCTTTTCTCTTGCCTTCGAATGTTCTGCTATCCCTGTTGACATTTTCCCCTCTTGATTTTGCTGATCGGAAAACAACCTTGGATTTGGATGAAAGAATGCCAGTTTCCACTGGATGACAGTGTGGCTTTAACAGTCGAGGTGGGATAAGCGGGGCTTGGGCAGTAATGACGGAAAGAATCTAGAAAATGATGTTACGTGGTGATAAAATATGAAATATACTGGACGGTCCATCCAGCAAGTCCACTCTTCTGGGCTTTTACGTAAAGAATAAATAGTCAGGATCTCGAAGAGACATCTGCATCTCCATGTTTATAGCAGCTCTATTTACAATAGCCGAGATACATAAACAGCCTAAGTGTCCATTGACAGAGGAAGGGGTAAAGAGAATGTGATATCTATCCATCTATCTATCTATCTATCTATCTATCTTTTATTTATCATCTATATCATCTACCTTCCTATCTTTTATCATCTATATCTATCTATACTATAATCTATCGTCTATCTACCTACCTTTTATCATCTCTATCTATACTATCATCTATCATCTATCGTCTATCATCTATCTGTCTACCTATCTTTTATTTATCATCTATATCATCTATCTACCTACCTATCTTTTATCATCTATATCTATCTATACTATCATCTATCATCTATCTACCTATCATTTATCATCTGTATCTATCATCTATCTGTCTACCTACCTATCTAACATCTATCTATCATTTATCATCTATATCTATCTATATCATCTCTCTCTCTCTCTCTGTCTCTCTGTCTCTCTCTCTCTCTCTCTCTCTGTCTCTCTCTCTCTCTCTCTCTCTCTGTCTCTCTGTCTCTCTGTCTCTCTGTCTCTCTGTCTCTCTGTCTCTCTCTCTCTCTGTCTCTCTCTCTCTCTCTCTATATATATATATATAATGGAATATTAGCCACAAAAAGAATGAAATAATGCCATTTGCAGCAACATGGATGCACTTGGAGAGCATATGATGTGCAGTGAATTGAGTCAGACAGAGAAAGACAAATACTCTATGTTATCACTTACATGCGTAACCTAAAACAAACAAAAAAACCCCAACAAGTTCACAGATACAGAGAACAGAATGATGGCTGCCAGAGGCAGGGGGTGAGAGGTCTGTGAAACCCCTGGAAGAAAAAGAAAAGAAATATATGTTCTCTGCCTTGGTTCCAGTCACAGAGCTCCTAAAACCCTCGGGATGTCCTGAGGGATGGGGGGGTGCGGGGTGGGAGAAGCACTCCTTTTGTTATTCATAATAAGTCCTTTTCAACCCAACAGGGGCCCCTGGAGGCCTTCAGGATGGGGGCTGGTTGCCAGGGGAACCAACACCTCATAACTTACCACTTGCGTCCCTAACATTTGGCTGAAGTGTGGCCAGTCTGGTGGGGCTTACCGTCCCTTACCCTGAGGGGTCTGCGCTAACACCGGGGAACTCAGGGTCACCAAGGATGCTGGGACACCGCCTGCTGTCCACAATGAATCGGAGAAGCTCTCCGTGAGGAAGCCAGACCCCCCTGGCGTGAAAAGCGTTGTGAGCACGGAAACAAGTGTTTTCTCTGGGGGAGTCTCAGAGAATGGCACCTCCATCCTCCACTTCCAGGGCATGGGGAAACCTCCGCCCACACTCTGAGCAAATTGTGAGACGTTTCCTTCTCTGCAGCACAAGTGTATCTCATGCACTGCCTTTCCCAGGAGGGCAGAAATACAATAGTGTGTCATTTTGTATCATTTTTTTAAAGAACAGAAATAGACCCACCCACAGACATAGGAAACAAATTTAGGCTTACCAAAGGGGGAAGGGGGGAAGGGATAAATTAGGAGTTTGGGAATAACAGATAGGTACTACTATATTTAAAATAGACACACAACAAGGCCCTACTGCATAGCACAGCGACATATGCTCAGTATCTTGTAATCACGTATAATGGAAAAGAATCTGGAAAAAGTGTCACTGAATCGCTATGCTGTACCCCTGAACCTAACACATTGTAAATCAACTATAGTTCAGTTTTAAAAAATAGCGTGTCCTATGCAGTTCTGAGTACGTGCAGTTTTGGGGGTTCATTTGGGGAGATCCCACGGGTCTTCCTTTCTTGCTCCTTTGCACAGGGCAGGTGACAAAGCTCCCTGGCTGGGGTTTCGGGGCCTCCTGGTCCGGCAGAGAGGAGTGTGCTCTCCTGTGGGTTTCCACACTGGTTTCCGTGGGCTTGTCCGAGGTTGCACCTGCTCCTGGCTGTGGCCGCCCTTCCATGGGGACACCCGCGGCTGTGGCCATGCTGCAGTCCTGTCTGTGGCCGCTGGGCACTCCTGGTGTTGCCGCAGAGCCCCGCCCTGCATCATGCACTGGGAATCCACATCCCTCAGCTGGGGTCTGCGCCCCCCTGTGGATGGAGGAACAATGTCCACTTTCCCCGGTGCTTCTGGGTCCCCCGCGGAGGCTGCTTTGGGCTCTGTGTACCCACTGGCCATTTGGAGACACTCCTGCCTGCTGCACCCCACAGAGGGGTGGGGAACCTCAGGACTGTGGGCTCCCAGAGGTCACAGCTAAGAACCGCGGCAAACGTCCCTCCTCTCAGCTCCCCCAGACAAAGGTGTCAGCTGATGCCAGCCCACCGGTGGTCATGACGAGCCTCCGGGACACAAACCCCTAAACTCATGGGAAGAAGTTGTGAATGACTCTGTCCATGGGAAAAAAACACAACCTAAAAGTTGAGAGTTATGTTTTAGTCGGGGCATGAAATCATTCCTCTGATAGGTATCTTAACTCTCTAGGGCCAGGATCCTGATTTTCTCCATCCTGAGTCCCCTCGGGGGCACCATCAGGGACAGCTGCAGTAGCTGAGGGCTTGGCAGCCGAAAGGTCGTTTGTTTACTGAAATGGCAGGCGACATTCTTTCTCCACAATGGTTACCTGCCTCTTTCTATGCAGAAGGCCCGTATCTTCCACTAGGACATAGATACACACGGACGGAAGACCACAGGAGGACACAGAGGAGAAGCCCCGGGAAGACAGAGGCAGAGACGGGAGGGACGTGGCCACAAGCCCAGGGACGCCTGGAGCCCCGAGAAGCTGGAAGAGGCGGGAAGGACCCTCCCCTGGAGCCTCTGGAGGGAGCGTGGTCCTGGGCCACCTTGACCTCAGACGTCTGGTCCCCAGGGCTGGGGGAGGATGCGCTTTGTGGTTGAAGCCTCCCATCTGGGGTACTTTGTTACAGCGGCCCCAGGAGACTCACCCACTGAGAACACCCCTGCATTCATTCCGAGTCCCACCTCACCATGTGCGTAAATCCATTCTCTGACAGCAAGAA
This sequence comes from Neophocaena asiaeorientalis asiaeorientalis, assembly GCF_003031525.2. Lineage (NCBI taxonomy): Eukaryota > Metazoa > Chordata > Mammalia > Artiodactyla > Phocoenidae > Neophocaena > Neophocaena asiaeorientalis. The sequence goes on from NW_020175454.1 coordinate 346,324, forward strand.
ACAAGATTCCCATCACCCTCATTGAATCCATTCATTAGCTTAAGCCCAGAATCCCAGAAAGCACGTTCACGAAGTACACACCCCATGCTTGAATTATCGTTGTCTTATGTGTGTTCAGAATTTAGCCGTGAAAACACACGCCCAGAAATCCCACAGGACAAATGAGTCCTCATTTTAATGAAACGTTCTGTCTGCATTTGGAAGCAGAATCTCTTGTATCCTATCACCCACGAAGCTATGTCAGAGGCTGTGTGTGGGTGGTTCTGTGATACAGGGCACATAATTTGGTTTTTAATAGAAAAAAACAAAAACAAAAATTCCAGACATCTGCCAGGACTAGCAAGGGGCCTCTGGTTATTATGGAAAAAGACATCGTAAAAATGTCTATGTTTTGTTAACATCACCGCTTACTATATTTTCACATTTTCTTCAATTAAAAAAATCCCCTAAGAAGCATATTTGAAGGCTCCACAGGCAGGCTCTGCCTGCCTGCCAAGAAAAGCCACGAATTTAAGAGGTGTCGAGCTTCGTGAATTCAGAGGCTCCCAGTCTTAAGTCAAAATCACTTTTTTTACCGAGTTCGTCGATGCAAAACCAGTTTAAGACACACATGCTCACATATTCACGTTCTAAAACCCCCAGATCATAGCGCAGGCATTCTTGCAAATAGTTAAATTTTATAACAAGCAAGCGAGTGAGTCCCCCCTGTGTGACTGCTGACCCTGCTTTCTTGGGTTAACCTTCCCAGGGCTGCAAGACCCAGAACTTAGGTTCTCTGCGTGGGCCTTATAACTGGGGTCGGCCAGACAGATTATCAGGAGAAAAACTGAAGTTTATCAGCAGTGCCTGTCGGTTACACTTGGGGGTACCCAGAGGCAAGTAATTCCAAGGGGTGGTTATATATACCCTTTTAAAGCTAAACAAAGGAAAACAGATTTGAGGGTTCTGGGGGGAGAAGGCAAAGTATGGGGAGCTGACTAGGAAACTATGGTGAAAGAGGGTATCTATCGGGGCTTGTTATGTAGATTAAGTGGATCCTTCTGTACCGATAAGAGTTCTTAAGCGGCCTCTTTTTCCAGGTATGGGAGAGAGATACATCTTTACAAATGAGCATTTCCTTTATACGTGGAAATCTCCTTACTTATCTGGAGTCCACTGGCTCTGTGTGGCTTTCAGGTCCAAATCCTCCACAGGCCAAAGCGGCATACTTGGGGGTGGCGTGTTCTGAGTAACTGGAAAGGATTGTTAGAATTTTGGGGCTTCGAGGTGAAAGGGAAGCTGGCCAGAAAAGCACTGAGGGGAAAACAAGTAACTTTTTGGAAAGAGAAGTGGGTTTTCCGAGCACAAACAGGAGATGAGAAAGTTTGTGATGATGTCTGTATGGGTATGAGTGATTTTTCCATCTCCTTCTGGGGACAAAAACTCCCCTGGAGAAGGGATATGGGGGGAGGTTTTTAATTTTTAGTTTTTTGCGGGGGAGGGGAGGTTTTCTGGTGTTCTGAATTCTGGGAGTAGATCCACCTTGATGAGGAATTTATGGAGCCTTATTTCCTAGCAGTTGCCCCTTTGGGTCAGAGAAGGGAAGCTCTAGAAAGTTGTTTTTTCTTCCCAGCATCTGTCAAACCTCAAATGTCAGCTTAAACTATTTTTCAGGCCAACTCTGAGTCCCCACGGAGTGAAAGGACACAAAAAAGAGGCGAGAAACTCAAGCCAACGATTAAGCAAAATACGTGTTTAGGTATCTTTATGCTTAATGGGTCCGGCCACACAGATGTGAAAACCAACGGACCTTCCTGCGGAACCCTGTTCTCTCCTGCGCAGCAAGGCAGGGTCGCTGGACTGATGGCGCCTGGGGCGAGGGGGGTTGGTGAACCGGGGTAATGCTCTAAATCAGCACATTTCTGTGACAGGCACAAGGGGCATGTGTCCTGACACCATGCCAGATAATCCCCCAAATACAGTAAAAATAATTCTGTCAATACGACAGTGACAGGATAGCATTAAAAAAAACCAAAAACGATGCTCCAAGAAAATAAAAATAAACACGCACACAACTGGAGAATTCTAGGAGGGTGCAGGTCACGGCATAAGCAAGACACACGTCAGAAACACAATGGAGACGTCTGGAAGGGCCTTGGGGAAAATCCCAGCAGGAAGTGAGTATTCACCCTACCTCCCTGGGGGGCCTGGAGCCCTCTGGCTGGCGGAACTCGATTTGATGAGCCTTTTCTTGCTTATTTTGTCCTTTTCACGCTTTCGTATAAACAAATCCCCCTTCCCCGAGGTGGTACCTCAGTCCTATCTGAGTTTCTGAGCGCTCTACGGTTTAATAGTCACACAGAGGTTTATATAATCCACCTGGATGGAGATTCTGAGTCAGGTGGGAGTGAGGGACGCCTTTTTAGCTATTCCGAGGCAGCCGGTCCTGCCGTGTCTACAGCGCCCCCTGCTGTCACATAAGGTCTGTAACCCAGGACCCCGTCCTGGACTCTCTTGGGGTCTGCGGGGTTCATTCCAGACCCTGCCCCGTGGCCGGTTGACTTGATTTTGCAGCTCTATTAATAAACGTGGCATCTGGCTGTCTGATACACTGTGTTTCTTTTCTCTCCGTCTGCCCCCCTCCATCTCCTCTGTTTGGAGAATCTGAGCCCTTTCGAATTCCCACACAACCTTTATAAACAGCTTGTCAATAACAACGGGGAAAAAAAAAACTTGTTGAAATTCTAGTTGGACTTGGGTGGGATCTCCAGATAATGATGGGAAGAAATCAATCTCTTGAAAATACAGAGCATCTGAACCTGTAAGGGAGACAGGCTGGGACCTGGGACCCTCTGCTGGGACCTGGGACTCTTTGCTGCAGGGCGGCGATGCTTGCATCTGGACGCAGCAAAATACAAAGAAACTCTATGGGACCAAAAATAACTGCGTGCATGCGCAGTCGGGACAAATCCTGGACCTAAAAGATACAAAGAGACCAAAAAACCCAGTTGCCGCTTTTGAAGAGCGTGGAGCGAAAGCAGGGTCCTGAGGATGCCCCCTGCACTCAACACCACCTAAGGGGTGGGCAGACCACCTAAGCCTCCCCTCCTGCCCGACCCCTGGACCCACCCGTACCCTCACCCCGTGTAAGGAGCCAGCTCACCGCCCTCGCGCTCACCCTGCTGCATCAGGGGCCCAAAGAAAGCCTGGCGTGAATTTTCTGTCTGTCCTCTGATCAATTTCTGTTGATTGAGGAGGCCAAGAGCCCTGGCTGGTAACCTAAGTATATCACCCGAGTCCATTTGCAGTAACGTTTTGGAAATTTTTCCGATCAGAAGAGTTTTACATCTTTGGTTGGAATTTTTTCTAAGCTCCTAGATTTTATGCTCTCCTAAATGACATCTTTCCTTTAATGTTAAAAAAAATTTTTTTTGCTACTAGGTAGAAACGAGTGATTTTTGTATATTGATATTGTGTTGGGCTCTTGCCAGATAAACTCTCCTAGGCATTCATTCATCTTTAGATTATTTTGAATTTTCTAGGTACATAATTATTTATCTGCAGATAATTATTTTATTTCTTATTTCTTTCTTTCTTTTTCGTGGGGGGGGGGGCACTCCTGCAGCTTGTGGGATCTTTTTTCCCTAACCAGGGATTGAACCCTTGTCCCGTGCAGTGGAAACGCAGAGTCCTAACAACTGGACAGCCAAGGAATTCCCTATTTCTTCTGTTCTAATGCTGACACCACGATTTCTATTTCCTCTCCTGGTTATGTGTCTGCTATCTGCTGTTTGTTCATTCTTTCTCTCTGTTGGCCTCACCGGGGGTTTATCAACTTTGTCAGTTTTGTTGTAAAACCACGTTTTCGCTTTGGTTGTATTTCCCCCCTATTTTATTATTTATTTATTTATTATTTATTTATTGGCTGTGTTGGGTCTTCGTTGCTGCGCACGGGCTTTCTCTAGTTGTGGCGAGCGGGGGCTACTCTTGCTGTGGACCATGGGCTCTAAATGCGCGAGCTTCAGTAGCTGTGGCACACGAGCTCAGTAGTTGTGGCTCGCGGGCTCTAGAGCACAGGCTCAGTAGTTGTGGCGCACGGGCTTCGTTGCTCTGCGGCATGTGGGATCTTCCCGGATCAGGGCTCAAACCCGTGTCCCCTGCATTGGCAGGCAGACTCTTAACCACTGTGCCACCAGGGAAGCCCTCCCCCCGTATTTAAAAAATGTTTATAATTTCATTTCCAATACTTTCTTTGAATTTATTTTACTGCATTTTTCCCTTCTAACTCCTGTGTTATCTTTTTGTCATTGGTCTCTAGTACAATTTTATTGTTTTCAGAGACTACACTTTTTTGGGTTTTAGCTTTTTTAAGCCTTCTTGAGAGTCACTTTATGACTTGGTGTATGGGCTATCAGAGAAGAAAGCCTTTACCTCTGCCCTCCTAAGTGCCAAAGCTGGGCCTGCGAAATAAACTGACAACAGGCGGAGTAGCGGGAGGAAAGGTACACAGACCTATTAAGAGTGGTGACGTTTGAGACGTTACAGACCATCTTAACAGGGGAAGGGAGGGGGTGTGGGCCTCTCAGGCAGACTAAAACGTTCTTAGGAAAGATGGCTCAGCCCTTAGGAGAACAGACGGTCCGAATGGCTATCATCGAAAAATCTACAAACAATAAATGCTGGAGAGGGTGTGGAGAAAAGGGAACCCTCTTGCACTGTTGGTGGGAACGTAAATTGATACAGCCACTGTGGAGAACAGCATGGAGGTTCCTTAAAAAACGAAAAGTAGAATTACCATATGAGCCATCAATCCTACTACTGGGCATATACCCTGAGGAAACCATAATTCAAAAAGAGTCATGTACCACAATGTTCACTGCAGCTCTGTTTACAATAGCCAGGACATGGAAGCAACCTAAATGTCCATCGACAGATGAATGGGTAAAGAAGGTGTGGTACATGTATACAATGGAATATTACTCGGCCATGAAAAAGAATGAAATCATGTCATTTGCAGCAACATGGATGGACCTAGAGATGATCATACTAAGTGAAGTAAGTCAGACAGAGAAAGACAAATACATATGATATCACTTGTGTGTGGAACCTAAAATAAGGGTGCAAATGAAGCTATTTACAAAACAAATAGACTCACAGATGTAGAAAACAAACTTACGGTTACCAGGGGATGGGGGGGGCGGGATAGATTGGGAGATTGGGATTGACATATATACACTAGGGCATGTAAAATAGTTAACTAGTAAGAACCTGCTGTAGCGCACAGGGAACTCTACTCAGTGCTCTGTAGTGACCTAAATGGGGAAAGAATCTAAAAACGAGTGGATATATGTATATATATGTAACTGGTTCACTTTGCTGGACAGCAGAAACTAAGGCAACGTTGTAAATCAACTATACTCTAATAAAAATTAATTTAAAAAAAAGAACAGATGGCAGGTATGACCATTTGTGACAATGTCCCTCTGGATGTGGAGCTGATGTGGAACCTCCTTTCCTGGGACAAGAGTCAATATTCCTGATTGATGACACTCCCTGGAGGGGATTGATGACAACCGGGTTCCTTTTGGGAGAAGGAGGTAGCTACGTTAAGTACCTACGTTCAGAGAAACACCCTCCCGGCATCTGCCGGTTTTCTAGTGATGTCCACTCAAAATAATCAATGTACCAAAGCGACACATTTTGGGGCCATGTGTCCTAACCTCCTTCGTGGTCAATCGTCATACATTCGTCCGTGTCCTGGAAGAGAATGTACATTCTAAAGGTGCTGGGAGTTCTCAAGACAATGGCCAACACAAAAGGTCCCTGGTTTTCAGCCCTGGGAGGTCTTGACCTGGATGCCGCAGTGGGTCATGAATGTAGGTGGCCAGGTCAGGGAGGGTCAGCTAAAGGCTTCAGGGACAGCCCCTGGCCAGCCTGAAGCCACTGGCAGAGAACAAGCGAGAACTTAATAGAGATGAAGGTAACGGCCTCAGTTCCTGGTCTGCAAACCAATCTCAGGGCTGCAGACCTGGGAAAACCTGCTTTATCGGCAGGTCAGGACAGGACGCCAGGGTTTCTCATTGATCTCAAGATGACAAAGGTGGTTCTGATTGATTGCAGTGCGGGTACTTCTCAACTGCTGGATGTGGCTGCTCCGGAGACCAGAAAGGGTGGAAGGTCCTTGTGCAGGGTGGCCAGGTCTTTATAACTAAAGTCCTCTAGGGGACTTCCCTGGTGGTCCAGTGGTTACGACTCTGTACTTCCACTGCAAGGGGCACAGGTTCCATCCCTGGTCAGGGAACTAAGATCCTGTACGCCATGTGGTACGGCCAAAAAAAAAAAGTCCTCTTGATGGCAGCCCAGGACCTAAAGGGTGGGTTTCCTTAGCTGGATTTACCCCAGTAGTGGAACTGCCCCCTGAAACCTTACAGACTCAGAAATATGATTTCACCAGAATTCCCAAAGCCAGCCTGTTCTCTTAAGGCCCGACTCACATTAGCTCAACTCACACAGACTTGAAGCAGATGCCCTGTGGTCATCTACTGGTTTACAGAGACAGTAGCTCAGCCTCTGGCATGGAAGAGTCTTCACCCTCCAGACGCTGGGCAACAGAGAAGCCCAAACGATAACCAAAGTCATCCGAGAAGTTTGGCACTAAGATTTAAGGATCTGAGAGGTCCTTGTTCAAGGGTCTGTATATGGCTTCTCAACTTACCTGTTAGGGCCACCTGGATTCTCACTGCTGGAGTCCCTTCCTGCAGTGCTGCCCGCCACCAACATCCCAGGGATCCTTTCCTAGATACATGCAAAGGGGAGCCCTTCACTGTGGGCCAACTTCAGGCTCACAAGAGTAGCGATTTCAAGGAAGCTCAAAGCTTAGCTTTCCTTTGTATTTGTGGAGGCAGAAATTTGAAGAGAGGAAAAAGGAAGAAAAAAAGAGCAAAGATGAATATGGGGGAGGAGAGAAAGTGAGGGAATGTTGGATCCAGCCACTCTGTATCATCTTTCCCTCTATTAATACTGTCAGGGAGGAAAAACTTTTCCTCTACCCTCTTACGTTCTGTCCTTGGGGTGTGCAAATTAAACCGACAAAAGACAGATTAGCAAGAGAATAAAACATTACATGATGCATATATGCACAGGAGTTCACAGAGAAATCTGACTCATGGAGGTGGTTAGAATTTCAGACTTTCTATACCATATTAATAGGGAATGAGGAGAAAAAGAGAGTGTTTCTGGGAGAACAAATGGCTTCTTGGAAATGGGGAGAGAAAGGGCACTTATGGAAAAACAAATGACTCTTTGGGAAGATAAATGTGCCCTTAGGAGAACAGATAGGAGATACAATATTTGTGTAATAATGTCTGTCTGGGTGTGGTACCAACCTCATTGCCGAGGAAACGAGATTACAGGTGCTTCCACAGAGTGGGTTTATGACAATTGGGTTTTGGCAGAGGCTCTGCTTTCAGACAGATAAAGAATTTCAGGAGCTCAAATGCCTTCAGCTCAAAATAATTTTATGTCACAGTGGCTAATCCTGGACCCCTTCCCTATCAACACAGTAACCCCCACTATGCATTAATCAATACATTTTCATTACATGAATATTCACATCAACTTTTCGATTTTACCTGCAACCCACAGCTTTCAGAATAAGGTTCTAACAGCTCACCTTGGGCATTCTCACCCTCATCTATACGGTTGCCCTACCCAGGAAGGGACGTGTCTGCTCAGCACTGAACTAGCGCGGTGTACGGTCACCAACCAGCTCCACGTTAGAGGGGCGTTCTCTTTCCCTGCGGATGAAGGGGAAAAGGGAACCACAAATGCTCCCCGAATCTGTACAGAATTTGCACATGAGATCACACCTGTGTTAGATTCCAAGGTCTGGTGACCCAGCTGGACAGGTGATGGTTCATTGGGTGAAGCCATGCCGCACGCACCCTAACCTCTTCTAATGTATTCTCCTGGGGGGCACATTTCCTTGCTTCCGGACCCGGAGCCCGCCTCACTCCCCCCCTGCAGCCCTCTCCCCCTGGAGGGGAGGGGCCGTTTCTCCATCCTGGTTCCAGTTGTGGCTCTGGGTACCAGCCTTCCACGGTGAGCCCTGGTCCTGTGGGCGCCTGGGAGCACAGCCCTTGTTTCCTTTGCCCTCTGTCCCCGGGGGCGGGTCGCCACATGTGCAAAGCATCTTTTTTTGCTGTCCCCAACCGTTGCCAAAGCTCATTTTCTCCATTCTGCGGGATTCCTCGCCGGAAGCTGGCTTTTGGATGTAGCTGCAAATCCAGCCCCTCCTTGCAGCATCTGGGCACTGCTTTGCTTTCAAAGTTCCTTCCAGGGCCAGGGGCGAATATCCCTGACTGCTGTGCTCCTGCCTTGTGTTCCCTGGGCGTCGTAAATAGTGTGAATAAATCCCTTTTCTGAAAGGAATGCACCTGGCTCTTCACTTCCTGGCATGTACCTGCCTTCACTTCCTGCTTATCTCCCCAGGAGGTCAGCATCTCCCCAAGTTCCATCCTGACGTGTTGCTTCCTCTGAGCTGCTTGATGAGAATCACGTGTCTTCATGATGGAAAATATGCTGTTGAGGGCGCCACCCCGCCCCCTTTTTATTTTTCTGTCCGTTTTCAGAAATGATGAAGGAGAATTTGCAAACCGATGTTTTGTGATCTGAACACACACGGCCGCCGCCCCCCACCCCCGGCCCCCGCAGACCCTGGTGCCCTGCACAGCATCTCAAATGCTGAATTTCCCAGCATTCCCGTGGTGGGAAATGAGGACAGGACACCCAAAGACGGCAGCTGAGGTTTGAGACGCCTGTTTATGAAGAGCCAATAGCCTCATTTGTTAGGGAGCCTGCTTCTGGGGGTGAGAAGGAAGGTGTCAGATGTGATGTAAAAGCTTCGTTTTTCTGATTATCATTCGTTTACACAAAAAGCCTCCTCTTCAAAGGCGGGCCATTCACTCAGTATTTATTTAGGCAAAAAAACCAAAAACCCCCCAAAACCCATAAGATTAGATATATTTTGTCCACTCTTCATTTCTACCTGAATGCATAGAATTAGATAGTCTTAATTCTACAATTCATTTTTGCCTAAATACACAAGATTAGGTATAGTTTATTACACTATTTCTGTCTAGATGCATAAGGTTACATAGAGTTTATTCTACTGCTTATTTCTACCTAAATGCATAAGGTTAGATAGTTTATTGTACTATCCATTTCTGCCTAAATGCATAAAATTAGATATTATTTATTCTGCTAGTTATTTCTGCCTAAATGTATACGTTTCCATACAGTTTATTTATTTCTGCCCAAATGCATAAGATTAGATATAGTTTATTCTATCATCTATTTCTGCCTAAATGCATAAAGTTTGATATTGTTTATTCTGCTATTTATTTCTGCCTAAATGCATAAGGTTCCATACAGCCTGTTCTACTTTCTATTTCTACAGTTATGTCCGTAATCCTGCAAAAGGCTGCTGTGAAGTGTCTGGTGCAAAATTGTCATCAGGTCACTTCTGCCCGGCTAGCACAGCCCCCGGAAGTAGGCCTTGTTGGTACCAATGTGTCTTGCCGATGTCGTGGGCCTTGAGGTAGCAGAGCGATGCCTGAGGCACGGCCTCAGACGCTCACAAGCTCAGTTTGGGTGGCTGAGCTCTGATCACATAGTAGAAAGGGCACTGGTCCTTGCCTTCCCCTCTGTCTGCAGACCCACACTTGGGAGAGTGTGAGCCTTTCTCTGCAGAACCCCGCTCTGTGATCCTACCCTGGGTCCTGAGCTCACCCATGCACTTAATTCTATGTCTAATGAGACCTGCCTTCCAAACAAACGCATGTGCTCTCCTAAAGCAACCTCCAGCAGGTAAACTGGCCCCCAAATAGAAAAACATTACCTTCCGATGATATAGTCTTTGCTACCAAGAATAATACCATGTTTGCTGCTTCACCCCATAAGCAAAATCAAAACAAACCCATTCACAAGTATTATGGCCCTTCCTAGAACAGACATGCACTGATTTTTTTCTTAATTGAAGCACAGTTGATTTACAATGTTGTGCTAGTTTCAGGTGTACAGCAAAGCGATTCAGTTATATATACACATATATCTATTCTTTTCCAGATTCCTTTCCCATATAGGTTATCACAGAATATTGAGTAGAGGTCCCTGTGCTCTACAGCAGGTCCTTATCTATTATATATATAGCAGCGTGTGTCTGCTAATCCCAAACTCCCAGTGTATCCCCCCCCCCCAACTTTCCCCTTTGGTCACCATAAGTTCGTTCTCTAAGTCTGTGAGTCTGTTTTTATTTTGTAAATAAGTTCATTTGTATCATTTTTTGTAGATTCCACATAGAGGTGATATCATGCAGTATTTGTCTGTCTGACTTAGTGTGATAACCTCTAGGTCCATCCCTGTTGCTGCAAATGGCGTGATTTCATTCTTTTTTATGGCTGAGTAATACATTTTTCTGGGTAGTGTTTTATGGATATGATTCCAGCTGTCCCCTCTGTCTTTAAAATAAATTTTTCTTAAAAAAGAAAAGCACTTTTCTGCTTCTGGGAAACGGGAGGTGTGGGAAGTTCCACTGATCACGGCAGCGTTACCCATAATTCTGTGCCCAGCCCTTCGTAAGCAAACTGAACTCTCACCGGCCTTAAGGAACGTCCAGCTCCAAGAGCAGAGCCAGATGGCAGGATTCCCTCGTTTCTGGAGAAACAGGGACAAAGGAAATCACCCCTGTCTCGCTTATGAAAGAAGACATACAGGGTACGTAAGACATTCCTGTGACAGGTAACATGGTGTTCTCGCTTTTAACGAAAAACAGCTCTTCCCGGAAGGAGGCCTGGAAGAGCTCTCACAAGGACTCAAGATTCGGCTTCATCAGGTGGTGTTTCCAGACCTGCGTGCACAGGGTTCCCGACTGGTAATTAAATTCATCTAAAAAGTAAACAGGTTGAATGCACTGGGACTTGGCATCCCCCCCAGGCTTGGAGAAATGATACCTATTCCAGGGCAACCCTGAAGGACTACGGTGGCATTTGTGAGGTTCTTTTAAGTCTGGGGACGTGTGAGACATTCCTGCAGCCACCTGCCTGCTCTTTGGGAAGCGACAGGGGGCCAATGGCCCCATCTGGCCCTAAATCACCCTGGGTCTGGTTGCAGAACAAAGGCACGTCTTCTACTGGAGGGGACTGTTTTCTGGTTCCCTGGGACCATTCGCCACAGGGCAGCACACATACATATGATGGTGTGGGATTAAGTAAGCCTCCTAAGAAGAATCGCACACACACAAAAATGAAAAGAACGGTGTGTCTTCTCACGCCTCTGCCCGGCCATTGCAGGTCTTACAAAACACCCCTGCCAAGCTTCATAAACTCAGGACAATCATTTGTATGAGATTTTAATCATGGGTCACGTCCGTGGAACCGTGGATACGACTTCAGAGACTTCGTTTGAAGGATGCTTTAAACTGGGGTGTGGTGACCCATTGATGGGTAAAATGCAGGATGTTCAGGTGGTGGTGTCAAACTTGAAATCCAGTGAAAAACGGAAACCGTTTCTGAGTTGCTTCCACGGGCTCGGTACCCATCATTTCCCACTCTCCCCGGAAGTCTGGGAGGCAGTGCCTGCTTCTCGTGGCAGAGGCAGAGCTAGGTGCTGGCTACCTTTACAGGATAATGCATTTCCCTACCTCCTTCCTGGAAAGGGAGGGATGCTAAGAGAGAGTCCAGTTTTTCCAGGACCTGGAAATGATTATACTAAGTGAAGTAAGTCAGACAGAGAAAGACAAACATCATATGATATCACTTACATGTGGAATCTAAAGAGTGAGAGGGATACATATACCCTTATGTTCATGGCAGCAGTATTCACAATAGCTAAGACATGGAAGCAACCTAAGTGTCCAAGGACAGATGAATAGATAAAGGAGGTGTGGTACATATATACAATGGAATATTACTCAGCCAGGAAAAAGAATGAAATAATGTCATTTGCAGCAACATGGATGGACCTAGAAATTATCATGCTAAGTGAAGTAAGTCAGACAGAGATAGACAGACATCATATGATATCACTTCTATGTGGAATCTAAAAAAAAACGGATACAAATGAACTTATTAACAAAACAGAAACAGACTCATGGACTTTCAAGAACTTGAACTTATGGTTATGGGGTGGGGGGGAGGTGGGTGGGGGAGGGATAAATTAGGAGTTTGGGATTGAAAGGTACACACTGTTATATTTAAAATGGATAACCAACAAGGACCTACTGTAGAGCACTTGTGGCCGCAGTTTCCCACATGGCCTTATCCCAGACATGAATGCATCCTGGTGCATTTAGCACCCTACGGTCTGGGCAGGTGAGGGCTGCTTACAGATTTGACCCACGTTATGAAGGATGAGGGCTGAGGTGGCTGCATCTCCGAAGACGGTTATGAGCCCACGGGGGACGGGTCACTGGGGACCAGTATTTATAAGCATTCCCTCTGAGGGGCACGAGGTCCCCTTTGTCTTCTCACGAAGAGGGACACTCATGGGTGGCCGTCAACACAGTTCTGTCCCTGCGGACGAGCAACTCTTCCTCTGGATGTCGGGGAAATTCAACTTCCTATTGCCAAGCCTCTTTATCCCCGAAAGCTGGGCTGGGGAGATGAATGAATCACTTCCTTTTCATCTCTGACAGAGAAAGCTCCAAACTAAGGGTCTACAAAAGATGCTCAGCCCTCTGCCGGAGACCAAGACACGGGGAGAATATGCAAAAATGCAGAAACTCTGGGAGTTTCCTTGTATTTGTCTGGAATACCCACCTGGACCCCTCTGGAAATACCTCCCGTTTTTCCTTGAGTTTCAGGGTCGACTCCACAGGCAAGATGGAGGTGGGAGGTGTTTCTTCTCAGACCCAATCCTTGGACCACACTCCCAAACCGCCACTGGGGGGCAGCAGATGTCCGCGACTTCTCAAAACAGCCTTATGCGGGTAAAAAAATCTAAGAAAAATGCAAGCTCCGCTGAGAGCCCACTGTACACATCTCACGCCCCCAAACTCCATGGCCGGTGTGAAAGATGGACCCTCCCCCCACCCCATGGGTAACCAAGTCATCCCAAACGAACCCAATCTTTTCCTCAAAATCGACCCCGTGAGGATGGGATAGTTGTAGCAGTCGACAGCCCAGGGACAACGGACCGGGGCAAAGATGTCTAAGCTGGGCGTTCCTGGTTCAGCTCAACGTCATCGAAGGGAAAACGTGGTTTGTCCGTGGCTCTCGGGTAGCTGGCATTTGGCAATCGGCTCCAAAGATGTCCTGGAACACTTGGAACACCGCAGCGTCAGGTTAAAAGTGGGATTGAAGAGAAGCAGAGAGCCAGGGACCTTCCTGTTTCTGTCTAAATAAGTAGTTTAGAAATCATTGAGGGGTAAGGAGGGCCTGCATCTGGAGAAGAAAAAGGGATGGGGGTTGGGGACCCTTCACAGTTGGGAGAGCGTTTGCTGTTCCCCCACCCGGGTTTGCTCGCGTGATGGATTATCTAGGTCTCAACGGGTACAGCATTGGAGTCAGCTTGTTTTCAGGAAGATGAAGTTATAAGAGGTGGAGGCATGTTATTTTGTTCCCCAAGCCCCAGACAGCCCCAGAGCATGGAGGATCCCCCAATCCTGCAGACAGACCCAGGGCCTGGAGGGTCCCCCCATCCTGCCGACAGCCGCAGGACATGTAGGGTCCCCAATCCTGCAGATAGATACAGGGCATGGAGGGTCCCCCAATCTTACAGGTAGACCCAGGGCATGGGGGGCCCCTATCCAGCAGACAGCCCCAGAGTGTGGAAGGATCCCAAATCTGCAGACAGCTCCAGAGCGTGGAGGGCCACGTGCACCTGGGCAGATGGACACTTTCTAATTCTGACCTGTGCCCTGGTGACCTCTCCCCCTTCCCCTCCAAGTGCCCTTGGCCAGGAGAGCTTCTGGGGCAAAGGCACCACCACCTCTGATGGGCAGGTTAGGAGAGGTTTGATTTTACAGGTCAGTGTGTCCAGCTGGCTCCAGGCATGCATTAGGGTGTAAACGGTTTTGTTAGCATGATTCAAACTGGGCACCTTTGTTTGGGACCACGGTCAGCTCAGGGGCGAAAAAAGCCACCAAGGGTCCAGAACCTTCACCAGGGTGTTTGTCCAGATCCCTGACCCTCAGGGGCCTCCCCGATGTTTTTCTTCCAGGCTGAAGCAAAACCCAAAATTGACATCTGTCCTCACCTGGATGCGGAGCCCGTAGGAGGCCACATGTGAGACGCTCAAGCAGGGGCTGTCCCTATGCTGACTCTACACTTTTGGGTTTTCGATAATCCAAGCAAAATGGTCCTTCTGAAGAATTTTCCAAGAAGGAGAACATTTACAATGGGATTAAGCCTCATAAAAACTATTATTAAAAACCATGTAAAATGAAATGTCATCTTTTCTGTATACTTAAATAATTCAAAGTCTTCTCGATTTTTTTTTTTGTTTCAAAAAACACAACGCACAATTACGTGTCATGTAACCCAGTAGTCAAGGGTGAGTTTTAGATTTCGTTGCCCAAGTTCTGAAATTCGGGGTCTGGTGTGATTTACCCAATACAGGTGAAACTCATTAATGGTCAAACTCTATAGGTGGGATTTATGATTATATAATTTCTTAACGTCCAAACTATTTCCAGTTAAAATGTTGCAGATTTTCTCCTGGTATTTTTGAGTTGATGGGTCTGGTGAAAAGGATGTGATTACATTTCTAATATCTACAAGTTTCCATTTTAGCCTGCTTATTTCTGAAAATGTCCTGTTTCCTTGGCATAGGAAGAAGCAGCGTCTGAGCCAGCCCAGACATTGCCAGGACATACAGAGGGGATGTGCGGAGCAGGTGTGATGCCGTGGCAGGATCTGGCTTGGTGCTTGGGTCGCGGTGATGCCAGGGCTGAAATCAGGCCTTTTTTTTTTCTCTAGATAATAGGGCTTTGTGAAAATTCAAACCAGAACAAGCTGAATTCCTAAAGGTTAGCTACAGACGTCAAGGTTTTCAATCAAAACAATGCTTGAGTTGACGACTCCAGCCTAAATTCTTCACAAGGCCAAATTCTCACAGGAAAAAAGATGGTTTATATTATTCTTAAGTGGAATTTTATTACATCCTGAGGGCAACACGTATTTAAGTGTTTGTTCATTTTATAGCCAAGGATATACAATGAAAGTCAATGAAAAATAAAAGAATCAAATGAATTTTTTTTTTTTTTTTTTTTACCCAAATGATTTTTTTTTAAAAAAATTAATTAATTATTTTATTTTTGGCTGCGTTGGGTCTTCGTTGCTGCACGCGGGCTTTCTCTAACTGCGGCAAGCGGGGCTATTCTTGGTTGCAGTGCACGGGCTTCTCATTGCCGTGGCTTCTCTCGTTGCGGAGCATGGGCTCTAGGCGCGTGGGCTTCAGTAGTTGTGGCGCAAGGGCTTAGTTGCTCCGGTGCATGTCGGATCTTCCCGGACCAGGGCTCGAACCTGTGTCCCCTGCATTGGCAGGCAGACTCTCAACCACTGCACCACCAGGGAAGCCCCAAATGAATTTTTGAATGTAACAGTCTTCTTTTGTTGTGGTAAAATATATGTAGCGTGAAATTTACCATCTTAATCACCGTTAAGTGCACGGTTCTGTGGCATTAAGGACCTTTACTCTGTTGTGCATCCATCACCGCAATCATCTCGAACATTTTCATCACCCAAACTGAAACTCTGTCCCCATTAACACTTTTTTTTGATCTTTTTTTTTTTCTTTTTAATCATGAAGAACCGTATCCAGGAAGAAAAAATTTCCATGAGATCTTAGTGGCTGGTGGAGTTTAAAATATGTCCAACTTGGAGGACATATTCCTTGGAGGAATGCAGCCTTCGTGGGTAAGAAGCATTCAGGGTGCGATTAGAGCTTTCAGTGAACTGAATACCTCACTACGAAGAATAAACTCAGGTCAATAGAATCCGCTTTCTATTTAGCTTTCTAATAAAAACACTCACATTCTATTCCCTTGGATACTGTAAATCATCTCTATAAAGCAGCTAAGGGGGCTTTTAGATTCTCACGGGTAGAGAGTCAGTCATGCATGATGTCAAAATGAAAACAGCAAATGCTTGGGTAGGCGTGGGAGTGGCTGAAGGCAATACGTGACTTGTAAGTCTTGGAAGTCAGGGTGGACACTTAACTGTGGGAGGGGGCAGAGAAGAAAAAAGTTCACAGCCTACAAACTGACCAGTGATGGACACTCAGAATCTTAACTTCACCCTGAAGAACGGCCTCCCGCCACGTTTTGTCACGTACCCGGCATGTCTGCTGAGGCTCACCCAGGACGACGGTGATGCTATTTCATGTGCCTCTTGGAACCTGTGTACCTTGTTCCTTAGGACCAAAGGCATCGCTGAGCCATTGAGTATGAGCTGATCCCCCCAAGAAATGCAGTGCCCCCTCTTTCTCCAGGGAGCTGCGGGCATCCCATGTTGTGGGCCAGGAGAGGCATGTATGTGCTGCTCCATGGCCATCTCCTAGGGGTGGAGTGTGACCAGGGCTCACCTCTATTTTGCAGGATGGAAGGTCCTTGGGGCGGGGGGGAGCAGGGGGAAGGGAACAGAGATGGGGGAGAAAGAAGAAACCTTGACACCTCAGCTGGAGGAGGCTCTGAATCCAGGCTGTAGGTGAGAATCACCCAGAGAGATTCAAAACGTGCGGATGGATGGGAGGGAGGCCAAGTTGCCTGTGGGGCTGTAATTCCTATTCCCTGATTTCCGTTGTGTATTTATTGGCTGGCTCTGATGGGGAACTAGGGACAGGCGTCACTCCGGAAGGCAGGACCCTCCTGCTGCAGCCCATGAAGCTCCAAGTCCTGTACCGGTGAAAAGTCCTGGTGGGGCACTGATTCCGTTCAGCATGAGTTTGCAGAAAATCCATGCCTTCCTTGGGCCCCACCAGCTCCCTGCTGCAGCGGCGCAGAAAGAGAGCACAGTCACGCACGGCCGGCTGCCTGTCCTCCGTCCCTGTCCTTGCAGCCACAGTAGCCCTTTTAGGGCCCCCCTGCCCTCCCCCAGGGCAGACAAACCGCCACTGTTACCGCGCTCTGCATCCCGAGAAGGAGTGGCCAGCAGAGACTTTTAGCAGCCAGCCAGGCTTCATAATTCATGAGTTGACCACCAAGGTGAGAAGCCCGGGACGGCATTGGCTAAATAGTTTATTGTTTGGGGGAGAAAATAAATAAAGGAAGCGTTCTGTGGTTGGCTTTTTTCTCCCCCTTAAAAAAAGCCAAAGTTGAAGGCTATTAGTGAAAGGGAAGCTTTCTTTCACGAAGCTTTGGTCAGACTTGACTTTTCTACAAATCCTGATAGAAGGTGATCTGTTAAGTGGGAAATTCGCCCTGGGCATGTCGATCGTGTTGGGGAGAGAAGAATTATTTCCCAGATGGACATCGGGAGGCAAAGATGGACTGAGTCTCACTGTGGTTAAGAGGCCAACCACCCTGTCGTGTTTTCTCGGTGCAAAACTTTAATTTTGGACCCAGAAGCAGGGAGAAAGAGCTGAGCCCTTCCCTTTCTTGGCCTCTAAATGCTACAGGGTATTTGGGGCTGCAACTGTGACCCACTGGTCAAGCATTTTGCGGCACCGAGGAGGCACCAGGGGTGGGGTGCCTTCCACACACCCACAGCAGACACTTCTCTACAACAGGGGTTCTTGAATGGGGAAATACTCACCTCCTGGGGAAACCTAGCAAAGTCTGAAGACATTTTCAGTTGTCATGACTGGTGGAGGGGGTGCTCCTGGCACGTGGTGGGTGGAGACCAGGGAAGCTGCTCCACAGCCCACAGGGCCCAGGAAACCCCACATCAGAGGGTCATCCAGCCCCAGATGTCAGTAGTGTGAGGCTGAGAACCTCTGGCCAATTCACAAGAGAGTCTCTTTCTTACTATTTCTATCTATCTACCTACCCTATCTATCTATCTATCATCTATTTATGTATATATCTGTAACAATCATCTGTCTTTTTATCTATCTACTTATCTAGCCATCCATCCATCCGTTTGTCTATCTAGTATCTATTTATGTGTATATCTATCATCTATGTATTTATCTATCTATTCATCTAACCATCTATCCATGTATCCATTTGTCTATCTATCTATCTAGCTTTCATCTATCTCATCTATCATCTATGTATTATCTATTCATGTATATATCTGTAACAATCATCTATGTATTTATCTATCTATCCATCTAACCATCCATCCATCCATTTGTCTATCTATCTATCTCTTCTATCATCTATGTATTATTTATGTATTTATCTCTAACAATCCTAAATGACAGGGTCCTTCTAAGAGAGGAGGAGAGACACGGACACAGAGGAGAAGCCCCGTGAAGACAGAGGCAGAGATGGGAGGGATGCGGCCACGAGCCCAGGGATGCCTGGAGCCCCCAGAAGCTGGGAGGGGCGGGAAGGACCCTCCCTTGGGGCCTCTGGAGGGAGCGCAGCCCTGGGACACCCTGACCTCAGACGTCTTGTCTCCAGGATGGGGGAGGATGGATGTCTTTGGATTTAAGCCCCAGTTTGTGGCCGTTTGTCGTGGCCGCCCCAGGAAGCTGCAGCCACAGGCCGTTCCTCAGAGACTGATTCTACCAGTTCAGACACAGCATGGAATTTGGCCAAGGACCCCCTTGAAAACAGTATAGGCCACTAACCAGCTGACAAACATCACTGCCACCTGTGTTCCTGGCTAAATTCTCCGAGCTTTTCTGCAAACACTGATTCTCCTTGGTGTCCAGAGATGGTAAACGTTTATTAGAGAATGTTGCTTTCTCCTTGGGGTCCATCTCACTCTCATGGGCAGGCCCCCCGTGTGTGAAGACCAGCACACAATCTGAGTGTTCTTGGCATGACAACGGGAGAGTTGGGTGGTCAATTCCCTAACTCCTTGTTGCCTCAGAGAAAAGATTCTCACTCAGGTACTAAGCCCCATAGCCCTGCCTTCCCCAGAGCTCCATCTATACCTGAATGATGGAGTTATGTAAAAATGCCACATCTGAAACCCTTTCTTCTCAAAAGATAACCACGAAGGGATGGATATGAATTTTATTCTCAGACTGAATTCTTGTGTGTGTGTGTGTGTTTTCCGGCCACACCTCGTGGCTTGTGTGATCTTAGTTCCCCGACCAGGGATCAAACCCAGTCCCTCGGCAGTGAAAGCACCGAGTCTTAACGACTGGACCGCCTGAATTCTTCTCCTCAGACTGAATTCTTCTACTTGTCTTTCTTCCCCTTTTGATCTTTAAACAAATGACCATAATCCTCTTTGCCAATTTGGCAGAGTCCCTGCCTTTGGCTTTCTGTTTTGTAAATGTGAGAATGTCCTGTAATGTTTGTCGTGCCCCGAACCCCTGGTGTCTCCTCTTTGTTTCATCCAAGTGTTTGATATCAGGGGTGCCAAGGAAGAAATCTAATAAAACACAGTCAGGCCAGAAAGTGCTGTGGAAAAGAGTCTGGTAATTCCTGCAAAAGAATTAAACAGAATGACCCTATGCTTCACCACTTCCTCTTCTTTTATATTCGAAAGAATCCGAAAGAGACACTGAAGCTGATATCCGTACACCTGTGTTTATAGCCGTGTTATTCACAATAGCTAAAATGGGGAAGCAACCCAAGTGTCCACGGGTGGATGGATGGATGCATGGATGGATGGATGGATGGATAAACAGCATGGGGTGCATGCACACAGTGGAATGTGACTCAGCCATGGAAAGGAGTGAAGCTCTGACACAGGTTACAATGTGGACGGACCTTGAACACACGATGCTCAGTGAGAGAGGCAGACACAGAAGGAGGAACACTGTATAATCCCACTCGTAGGAGGTCCCTGGAATAGTCAGATTCATAAAGACAGAAAGTAGAAGGTGGGGGCCAGGGGCTGGGGAGGTGGATGGGAAGTGAGCGTTTAATGGGGACAGCGTCTCGGTTCGGGCAGATGAAAAAGTTATAGGGCTGGATGATTCGGACGGTTGTACAACAGGTTGAATGTACTTCATGCCACTGAGCTGTGCACTTAAACATAGCAAAGATGCTAAAATCGATGCTATAAATACTTTCCCACAATTTTACATAAAGAAGTGCACTTGAAAAAAACCCAGTTTTATTAAAATTAAACATCCTGGAGCGCACCTACTGCAGGAGCAGGTTGGATACTCCTACACCCATTTCACCCTTGAGCAGCCTGGTAGTTCATGCACAGAGGGTTTGATAGCCTTGGGGGAGTAAAATCGGTTTCCAAGGGTCCGTTCCAATCTGTCCTGCCCGTCGGCTTCCACAACCGTTAACTTCCAGGGACACAGAGGAAACCCCACAGGAACTCACGCGTGAACAAACGGGATGCGGACATGGCGCCCGGCCTTCCGATCTTGAGCCCAACCCTTCTTCCTTTCCCACTTCCGGGATAATCTGGAAGAAGCAGGTGGCACCACCATCCTGCAAAGAGCACTGTTTTCTGGTGCCCTCCCCACGAGGGATGGGTGGGGTGCCTGGCCTGGACGTGGGCACACACGGGCACCCGAGCTTCCCAGAAACTTTCTGTAGCTTCTCCTTCCGTGCAAACGTGGGAGAAAGGGCTAGACAATCAGGAACGCAGACGACGAAGCACTTCAAACACTCACACAGCCCAGCGGCTTTCCCCTCCTGGGCAGGAAGTGTGGGCAGAGCCCCAAGGTGCTCCGTATTGAGGCAATCAGCCTCAGACGTTCCAAGGGTCCGTCCAGGGTTGGGGCAGGGGCCGGCGGGGTGACACGCATTCCTGCAGAGCGCCACATGAAAGTCCCACAGATCAGGGTCGTACATTACACAGATGTGACCCAGAAATGTCGGAGGCCTCTTTTGCCTGCACTGTATCCGATTAGCACCTCATCAGGCCTCGATCTGCCAACAGATGCTAACAAGCGCGCAGCGGGCCCGGTCGTCTGGGGACCTCTCTGTCTCCCATTAGGAACAAATGCAGTTGAATAGGTTGAAAGAGGCAAAGCGTAGGACTGGGCTAATATATCACCTTCGTCGAAAACAAAAGCGGTCTGGGAAAGCAGGTTTATAGCGGGAGGCTGGCCGTGCCCCACCAAAGATGGGTGAGGTCGTCAGCTCCGAGGAGCTCAAAGGAGGGTGCCCCGCAGCGTGGAAGGATCCACTCACTTCCCCACTCACTCAGTTCCGTCCACGGGCGTTGGGTCCTCATCGTGGGCCCGGCGGCTTGCTGTCAACAGAACAAAGACCCTCCTTCTGGTGAAACTGAACCGTTGTAGGGGGGATAGGCACCCTCCATAACAAATAAGGAAATTATACGGTGTGTTAAAACCGGTGTAAGGGCTATGGAAATAACGGTTCGAAGGACGGGGTGTCTGTGTAAGCTGTTTGCTCGTGAAATAGGGGGGCCTCTGGGAAAAGGGGTGAGTTGGAAAGTGGCTGGATTCCTGGGTAAGAATATTCCGGAAGAGAGAGCAGGTGCAGGCAGAGGGATAGGAGGAAGACGTAAACAGAGTCGGGTGGGAGGTTTCTGGAAGCCAAGGGTCCACTTTGCTGCTGGGTCCAGGAAGGAATTGTCCTGGTGACTGGAAAAAAGCACAACCTAAAAGTTAAGAATTTTTAAAAAAAATTTTACTTTTATTTAAACTTACTTGTTTTATTTATTTATTTTCGGCCGCGTTGGGTCTTCGTTGCTACGTGCGGGCTTTTTCTCTAGTTGCGGCGAGCGGGGGCTGCTCTTTGTTGCGGTGCACGGGTTTCTCATTGCGGTGGATAAAAAAATTTTACTTTTATTTAAACTTACTTATTTTATTTATTTATTTTCGGCTGCGTTGGGTCTTTGTTGCTACGTGCGGGCTTTTTCTCTAGTTGTGGCCAGCGGGGGCTGCTCTTTGTTGCGGTGCACGGGTTTCTCATTGCGGTGGCTTCTCTTGTTGTGGAGCACGGGCTCTAGGCGCGTGGGCTTCAGTAGCTGTGGCACGTGGGCTCAGCAGTCGTGGCTCGCGGGATCTAGAGCGCAGGCTCAGTAGTTTTTGCGCACGGGCTTAGTTGCTCCACAGAAGAATTTTGTTTTATTGGGCAGAACTTCTGAGGACTCAAGTCCTGGAGACAGCTACTCAGAAGGCTCTGAAGGACAGCTCCAAAGAGGTAAGGGAGGGGCCAAAATATCTAGGGGTTTTTGTAACAAACACCAGGTAGTCTGAACATCAAAACATGACTGTTAATTAAAGAAAACCAGGCATCTCAAGTAAATGATTTTAGTGCTTTTCTATGTGTGGGAAGATGCAAGCGTCTGGGTTCATTGAAATCACTCCTTTGATCTGTACCTCAGCTATCTGGGGCCGTTTCCTGTTTTTCTCCATCCTGAGTCCCCTCAGGGGGCACAGCTGGGGGCGGCTGCAGTGGCTGAGGGCTTGGTGGCTGCAACATCCTTTGTTTACTAATATGGCAGGCGACATCCTTCTCCACAGTCCCAAGGCATTATCAGGGGTCTTGATAAGAGCTGTGAGACTCTGTGTGTGTGTCTGTGTGTGTGTTTCCACAGACCAAATGTGTGGAATTGTGTAAAATAAATTACAATAGACTAAAACAATGGACACACCCATGTAATTCACTTACTTTCATTGCGTCTCATTTAGTTGTCCCAACTCTATGGAGAGTGAGAGGGAATAAAAGCTTTCCTTATTGTATGAAACAGAAAGGGTCACACGATTTATTAAATCAACACACAGAGCGAGATCAGAACTGTGCCCTGATGGATATCACTGGACACAAACTACTGGGAAATCCTAAACAGAGAACTTGGTATAGCATAGCCCTCACATCTCAGATGCATGTCCATGACGTCCACCCCCATCAGAGAACACTCCTGGAGGACCCCAGGTACAGGATCTGGGGACAGCATCACCCCACCTCTCGGGAGCAGGTCGTTGAAGTCCAACTCTCTATGGACCACTCTTTGGGGACCCCAGATATGCAATCCTGGGTACAGCATCGCCGCAGCATCTCAGGGTTAGGTCTCCCAAGGCCTTTGCTATCACTGGGGACTCTTCCATACATCACTTCATTTAAATCTCATTACACCTCTCTCAGGAAGGCACTCTCTCTCCTTATTCCATATTCCTAGATGTGGACATGGGAGCTGGAATGATTAGGAACTTGCCCAAGACAACAGTTTGTGAATTATGGAGGACAACTGGTCAAAACTGGGTGGTCTGACCATGCCCACACACTCATCTCTCTGTCGTTCTGTCCCATACTGTCTTCACGTAATCTAACGTGCCGATTTTGTTATAATTTTAAAAAAACTGTATAACTTCCCAGCATCCTCCATGTTAGAAGGAAAGCTCATTCCTTGACATGTCTGATACACATTTTATACATTAGCATTTACAGTTAGTTAAGAAATTCCATCTGTGGGTAAAAACAGACATTTGTGGAGGGTGTGATCTCCTGCAGGTATTAAGCCAGGAGCTGGGAGTATGAAGATGGTTGGCTTGAATCCTGCCTTTGGTAGCATGATGGGGGCCCCCATATTGCTTGTCAGGGGTCCCCAAAGATGTGGGCCAGGTGGGAGAAATGGGAGAATTCCACGAGGTAGGGACCTTGCCCCTGGTCCTGGGAAGACTTTACCTCCTGGACATGCTGGAGCTGGTGGCCCAGGGACGGTGTGCATTCAGCCAGTGTGTATTAAGTGCTGTCTGTGTACCAGATGCTGAGCACCCAAGGTGGTGCCATCTTCTCTCCCACTGCTCGGAGCCAATCTTAACACAATATGCCACAGCCTGATGCAACAGGCAGACAAACCCAAAACCACGGCGCTGAGCACACACTAGACATTTGCTCTTCCTGCCCACCATCCCTTCCACTGAGCGGGGGGACAGCAACCCGTTTCCCTGGGGGCATGACCTATGGAAGGGTTTGTGCTAAAAGTGGTCCATGCCCCCCAGAGCCAGCCCCGCTTCCCACAAGCCCCGACCTCAGCCGATGGGATGCTCCTGCCTGAGGTCTGAACACTGAGGAGGTGACAGAGAGGGCAGGAGAGCTGTCTCTCCAGCAGGACCACCTGCCTCTGGTCAGGTCCAGGACAATTGCTGGCCAGCCCACTCCTTCATGTTTTCTGCTGTGTGCATGCGTGTATTATGTGGATGTGTGTGGTCCACGTGTGTGATTTCCACCCATTCCCGCATTTGAAAGCGCCGAAGACTCTTGGTCCTGGGAGCTAAGACCTCCAAGAAGCCACCTTTGAAAGGATTCAACGAGTTAGTGATGAGTCCCTCTCCAACCCCGCCGTTCACTTCTGTCTCAGTGAACTTCTCTCAATCTTAGCCTGAACTCGCCCTGTCCGTGACAACAGCACAGAAATAATGTATCAGGGTTGGGTCATGGATTATGACAAATGGACTCTATCAACACACAATGCTAGTCGCAGGGGAACCTGCCTTTAGGTACATGGGAAATCTGAACAATATTCCTAACATTCCTGTAAATCTAAAACTGTTACAAAGCTAAAACTTGAAAAATAAAGCTTAACAGAGTTTAGTCATATGTATTATATATGTACGTATTATGTACATACACATTATACGTATACATATACGTTACAAAGTTTAACATATATACACACACCTAAGTTTAGTGTATAGGTTTAGTTTATACAAACATTATAAACTTTAGTAGATATATGTATACATACATGTGATGGTTAATTTTATTTCTTTATTTATTTTAAATAGCTCTTTACTGGAGTATAATTGCTTGTAACACAGTACCGTGTTAGTTTAGTAGATATATGTATACATACATGTGATGGTTAATTTTATTTCTTTATTTATTTTAAATAGCTCTTTACTGGAGTATAATTGCTTGTAACACAGTACCGTGTTAGTTTAGTAGATATATGTATACATACATGTGATGGTTAATTTTATTTCTTTATTTATTTTAAATAGCTCTTTACTGGAGTATAATTGCTTGTAACACAGTACCGTGTTAGTTTAGTAGATATATGTATACATACATGTGATGGTTAATTTTATTTCTTTATTTATTTTAAATAGCTCTTTACTGGAGTATAATTGCTTGTAACACAGTACCGTGTTAGTTTAGTAGATATATGTATACATACATGTGATGGTTAATTTTATTTCTTTATTTATTTTAAATAGCTCTTTACTGGAGTATAATTGCTTGTAACACAGTACCGTGTTAGTTTAGTAGATATATGTATACATACATGTGATGGTTAATTTTATTTACTTATTTATTTTAAATAGCTCTTTACTGGAGTATAATTGCTTGTAACACAAGCACCGTGTTAGTTTCTGCTGCACAGGAAAGCCAATCAGCCACATGCACACACATGTCGCCATATCCCCTCCCTCTTGAGCCTCCCTCCCACCCTCCCTATCCCACCCCTCTGGGTCATCACCAGGACGTGGAAGCAACTTGAGCGTCCGTTGACAGATGACTAGACAAAGAAGATGTGGCACATATATGCGATGGAATATTACTCAGTCATAGAAAGAAATGCAATTGAGTTATTTGTAGTGAGGTGGAAGGACCTAGAGTCTGTCATACAGAGTGAAGGAAGTCAGAAAGAGAAAAACAAATACCGTATGCTAACGCATATATATGGAATCTAAAAAAAAAGAAAACGGCACTGATGAACCTAGTTGCAGGGCAGGAATAAAGAGGTAGACACAGGAAATGGACTGGAGGACATGGGGTGGGAGGGTGATGGTTAATTTTGTGTGTCAACATGACTGGGCCACAGGGTGCCCAGGTATCTTGTTAAGTGTGATCTCTGGGTGTGTTTGTCATAGTGTCTGTGGGTGAGATAAGTCTTTAAATCAATGGACTGAGGAAAGCAGATTGCTCTCCCATGGGTCGGTGGGCCCTTTCTAATCAGTCAAAGGCCTGTATAGAACAAAAAGGTAAAGGAAGGGAGAATTTGTTTTCTCTGCCGGACTGTGTGAGTTGGAACATTGGTTTTTCTCCTGCCCTTCGACTGGGACGTACACCATCCACTTTCCTGGCTCTCCAGCTTCCCAATGGTGGATGGTGGGACTTCTCAGCCTCTAATCATGTGAGTCAATTTCTTATAATAAATCACTTTCTATACATATATGATATAGCCTATTGGTTCTGTCTCTCTGGAGAACCCTGACTAATACTATATATCTCTATCTCTATGTATCTATCTATCTGACATCTATCAATCTACCTAGCATCTATCTACCTATCTATCTATCTATCTACCTATCTATCTATCCTTCTATCTATCTGTGTATATATATATATATATATATATATATACACACACACATATATTCAACTTGAACATTATAAAGTTTTGTATATATGTTATATATGCATATGTATCTATACATATGTATGTACTAAACTTTAAAATATACATGATATATAATGTATACAATATGCACATATCTATCATATGCATGCATATGTAGATATATGTATATCTGTTTGTCTATCATCAATTATCTATCAATAATCTATCATCTCTCTTGTCCGTCCATCCATCCATCCATCCATCCAATCTTTTTCTATCTGTCAGTACATCCACTCCCAAAGGTTAAAATAAATCCCACATGACAGAACCACCATCCACGTCTCTCCGGCCAGTGTTAGCTGTATGTGTCCACCATGACCGATGTACAGATCACCCAACAGCTTGGCCAAATCCTCCCTGGATGCCCCCGTCCACAAAGGACCCTGCGGCATCTGCCATCTGAGAACGGGTATTTTCCACACCGCTGTGGTTTTCTGCCATTACGATAGAACACCATCATTGTCAATTTCAAGGGGGTGGAGATCTCTGAAGCGCTTGTCCTGTATGACATTACAGATACTTTTGTTACCTTTTTTTTTTTTTTTTTTTTTTTTTTTTTTTGCGGTACGCGGGCCTCTCACTGTTGTGGCCTCTCCCGTTGCGGAGCACAGGCTCCGGACGCGCAGGCTCAGCGGCCATGGTTCACGGGCCCAGCCGCTCCGCAGCATGTGGGATCTTCCCGGACCGGGGCATGAACCCGTGTCCCCTGCATCGGCAGGCGGACTCCCAACCACTGCGCCACCAGGGAAGCCCTTTTGTTATCTTTTAAAACATGAGACCTGTATGTGATATATAATATGAGATCAGAACAGTGTTTTGTTTTGTTTTTTCTCTCTTACCAGTGGTCAAACACTCTAAGCAGATGGATGTGGTACCACAGAGGGAAACGGGGCCCCAGAAGCCAGGCGCTCCGTTTCAGATGGTCTCTGGCTTGTGCTTGCCATGTGTGTCTGAGGCTGGGCAGAGCCCTGCGTTTGCAGGGAAGATGGGGTCCCCTTGTGTACTGGTTAAGTGTGGATATCACTTAAACTTGATCTGTCTCAGAAAAGGAAAAATGCCCTTCATCAAGAGTCCTCGTGAACAGGGGCGGTATGAGGTTTCTTTCCTTTGTCCTTTTGCTAACTCCAGATTTTTAATTACAAATGCACAAAAGAAAAGGAAACTAAACCCTAACCCCAACCCTACAGCCCAGAGCATTAAGTCGACTGAAACTCATAAAAATGATGCAAATCAGAAACAAGGACGTTGCTTCCCAGGGTCTCAAGTCTTCCAGGGCTAAACCTATACGTCAGGAGAAGGGTTTTCCACTCACAGTGGAATTACCTCTGCTGGTTGTTTGGGGTGGCATTCTGGTGTGTGTTCCTGCCTTTTAGCTGTCCCTCTGTTCCAGTAGAATTCGGGTGACCTGCAGCTTGAAGGGGAGGCTTCTAGCCCCCAGCATTGTGGCCCAGGCCACCCCCACCCCCAGAAGCACCCTCGCTTGCTTGTTAGGGCTCTTTGAAATCCAGAGGTGTTTTGTGGGTCCCCAGAGACGGATGTGCTTGGTTCAGGAGGGGCATGGGTCTCCTTGCGTTGCACCTGCCACTCTCCCTGTAAGGGTCTGCTCCCACGTTGGCTTCAACATGCATTTGTACACGGGTGCATGTGCGCTGGATGGCCTGCATCCGTGATGTCTGCGGAGGTTAATGCTGTGGTCTTGGAGGAGCTGGGGGGAGGTAGGGAAACCGCTGAGGGAAGGAAGTGAAAGCTTGGAACCTTCTGGACACTGGCTCTGGCTCTGCTGGGAGCAGTGATCCAGGAGCAGATTGGTGCCCATGCCAGCTCAGCCCTGTTCCCACCTCAACTTGCCCTCCGGCTCTTCCTACGCTGACTGCTTTGGTTCAGCCCCTTCTTGGGTGGGTTGATGTCCACTGTCTGATGTCCCGAAGTCCCCTGATGGTGAGTCGTGGGTGACAGAAAAGTCCCCTTGGGTCAACCTGGCAATGAGGATGGTGCATTCAGTTCAGAGATGTATGTGGAGGACAGAATAATGTCCCCAGAGACATCCACACCCTGACCCCCTAGAATTTCTGAGGGTTACCTTATGGGGCAAAGCGACTTTACAGGTGTCATTAAGGACCCTGACATGGGAGATGATCCTGGATCCACCAAGTGTCATCCCAAGCACCCTCCTATGAGGGAGGCAGGAGGGTCAGAGTCAGAGGAGATGGGATGATAGGAAGAAGGGTGCGGTGATGCCCCTTGAAGATGGAGGGATGGGCCACGAGCCAGGGAATGCTGGAAAGGGGAGGAAATGGGTTCCCTCCTGGAGCCTGCAGAAGGAACCAGCCCTGCCTACACCTTGTCTTTAGCCCTTTGAGGCTTCTCACCCCTAGAACTGCAAGGTGGTCAATGTGTGGTGCTTAAGCTACTGTGTCTGGAGTAGTTCTTGCACCAACCCTAGGAAAGCAACGTAATGCCCATCCGCTTATTCCTGGGGGCTGGGATGACTGGGGCTCGGGGCGCGGTAGCTAGCAGGTATGGGGTCTGCTGGTGTGAACACCACCATCTCTCCCTGCACGGACCCCTTCTCTCTTGGTGCCCTTTAGGGTAAGTAACTTCCCAGTACCACCACCAGCAGCCCCTGTACTTTACCTTTGCATTCTCAGTGGGTCCTGACCGCAGGTAGAATTTCAGTGTCAATCCATACCTGGGTTTTTCCCCTCCTCCAGACTCTCTTAAGGAATGCAACTGGATCTTTGCAACCATCCCTTCCACAGGCCCCAGGATGTAGGGATGTGAAAGCAGGAGAGAAGCTTCAGATTCCCCCAGCAGAGGGCATCCGACGAACACACATCCCGGTTTCCTGGCCGTCCGGCGGAGGCGGACTCTGCCTGAACATGCAACCACATCCATGGTCTGGGAGCCTGGCTCTGAGCTCAAGGACAAAACCACACCCTCTACTGAAATAAAAAGCATGAAGGCATTTCTCCGTCCCCAAGGTTCACAACCTGCCAGGTCATCAACTTCCCAAAATTCTGAGACACTGTGTGCAAAAGCAGTCAAAAGTCAAAACCCACCAAAGCCTGTTAAATTTCCATCATCCTGTATGAAAGACTGAACCAGGACCATGCCCCGCCCCAGGCTCAGAAGGCAGCACGCAGGGGCAGTTCTGAATGATGACTAACACTAGAAATTGGGATGAGAGGTATCCAGAACTACAGGGTTTCTCAGAAGGGGGGGTCTCAGAACACTCAGCTTTGAAACCTGGAAAGCCACATGGGAACTGAAGAATCTGCTCCAAATTCATGTAGATGGTCATTATGTTGTTGTTGTAGTGTGATGATGATGGAGACGGTGGTGATGATGGTGAAGCTGATGATGGTGATGATGGTGGTGATGGTGATGAGGGTGATGGTGATGATGATGGTGATGGTGGTGATGATGGTGATGATGGTGAAGATGATAATGGTGATGGTGTTGGCGATGGTGATGATGATGGTGATGATGATGATGATGGTGATGATGATGGTGAAGATAATAATGATGATGTTGGTGGTGATGGTGGTGATGAAGGTGATGATGACGGTGGTGATGGTGGTGATGAAGGTGATGATGACGATGGTGATCATGGTGATGATTATGATGTTGATGATGACGATGTTGGTGGGGTGGAAACCTTTACATCTCCAAGAACAGTCACATTGATTTTATTGTTTCTCCCACTTCTTCTGCTTCCTCTGGGCTAAGGATGAAATTTCCATCTTTCTCCCTTTCTTCTTTTTTCAACATCCCATCTTAGGGCTCACCCATCCTTCATATTCAGAAGAAAAGAATCCACAGAGGACATCCCAGAGATCAATTTATCCACATGAAATAAAAAACAAGATGTGTCTTATTTTACCAGCTTTGGAAAACGTCCTTTCCTAACAGTGTATTGGAAATCAGGAGCTAAGAGAGAAGCAAGCCCAAATCAGGGGAGAGAGAGAGGGAGAGAGAGAGAGAGAGAGAGAGAGAGAGAGAGAGAGAGAGAGGAAAGAGGGAAGGAAGGAAGGAAGAAAGAGAGAAAGAAAAAAGAAAGAAAGGAGGAAAGAAAGAGGAGAGAAAAAGAAAAGAAAGAAAGAAAGAAAAAGAAAGAAAGAGAAAAAAGAAAGAAAAACTCAGAGTGAATATGGGAACAATGGTGAAGGGAAGTCATAAAACCTAAGCTATAATGCAGGAGGGCTTTTATCAAGGCATCCTACGAAATTTAAGAAGAAAATATTATTAAGTAAAAATGAACATGAAAAATCATCCCAGATGCTCTCATTCTCACAGGCTGAAGAAATCAACGCAGGATCAGATCCAGAAGAGAGAGAGAAAAAAAATAGCCATGGCGCTTGAAAAAAAAAAAGAGAGAGATACAGGAGGGGAAATGTTTATTTTTATTACCTAATATCCGATTTAAGCATTAACAACTACACTTGCCATCAAACGGCCTGGCTGAAACCTCCTTCAAGACAAGTGCCTTTGGATGATGCAGAGAGAATCATCTTAGCCGTTTCTGCACAGGTTCTGCAGAGCCCGTTTCTCCATCTGCTGTCCAGTCTCTGTGCATTTTCAAAGAATATTTTATTAGTATCATTTTGAAACCCACAGACAACCTCACTTTTCTTCACCTATCATCGGAATTGGGTAATCCATTTTGGTTGCAGGGAAGAACACGGTTTCTATGTCCTGCAGCCTTCCGTAATGCAGAGAAACTTTATTTTAAGTTAACCTGATAGCTATTTAGGTTAGTCAAAGACAGAGCACTCTGGGTCCTTTTAATTATAGCTGTGCCACCTTCATTCCTTAGGAGATAAAGTGGTGTCAGCACTTTGGCTGAAGAACCCTATTTTTAGGGGCTTATAACTCAGCTGTTAAAATCCGCTGTAGGCTGAAATAAGGCATAAAATTTCAGCCTGGAAGCAAAAGAAACAATTAAAAAAAAATCAAGACAGTATAAAAAAAATAAATCCGGTCATTTCAAGAGATCATCAGAGTGAATTTCGACGACGTTTCAATGATGAGCACAGTCTGGGGTCTGGGTGGGTTTTCCCATGGGCCTGCCATTTTGTACAACTGAACAGGGTACCATTGTCTGGAATTCTGTCTCCTGGGTCATTTGGTAAGAATGCCATGTGACTGGAGGCCCGTGGATATGGCCATTGAGGCACGAGTATGGCCAGACCACTGCCTTGCTGGATCGCCCAAAGTTTGGGTTTAGAAGCAGTGTCCCCTCCATTCTTCATCAGGGGGAGGCCCCATTTCTAAATTCTCTTAACTTCCAATGGCAGGAAATCTAAACCTTCTTTAGATAAAGACCTTGTGAGAATCATGGGAGAGTATGGATCCCCTCTTAGAAAAACACACCTAAAAATTCCCCTATAACATCAGGATATCCCTGATGCTTCTGGGCATCTCTGGACCCAGGTGAAGACCCCAAGTTTAGGGCATTCCTTGGACAAGATTCCCTACCCATGAAGCTTTCCAGCTAATGACACGTTGGGAGTGGGGTCAGTTGTGGGACCACCCTGGTGAGATGTGCTCAGTGAGTCCACGTAGTTGGGGTCAGCTGTGGGACCACCCCAAGGAGATGTGCCCATTGGGTCTACTTCAGTAGGGTCAGCTGTGAGGTTGTGTCTTCTCTGTGCTCCTGACTGGAGTGAGTTCTGGGGTCACCCTGGAACACTGTGAGACCTCTGTTCATTTGATGAGGTAAAGTAGGGCACCCTTACCTTGATGCCCCGTGCATTTGACATTCCTAGCTTAGGATCTAGGCCCTAGATGAATCCACATCTACTCCAGGACTGTTTTGTCCAGGGCTATTTTGAACCAGGGATTGACCATCACTGGCAGACTGATGCTTCGTCCTCCGCCAAGGTCTGCTTGTTTCCTCCCAGCCCCATCCTCCCCTGCTGCCCCACCACAGTCAATCTTGACTCTTCAGCCACAGGGTGCCTTGGAGCATCTCAGATGAACGGCGCTGCAGAAGATAGATTTGCCTCTGTGTCCTCAGTCTTCCCAATGCAACGATGACGGGACCATCCATGGATTCACCAGCCGACTGCTCGATTTGGGGATGCATCTGTAAGCAAACTCGGTTGTGGTCCCAGCTCTGGTGGAGGCTACCACTGAGTGGTGAAGGTGGTAACAATGATAAATAAACAGAAGATGATGTAGAATATTCATACCATCCAGCGGGGAGGAAAAAGAAAAGAAAGAGATCGTATACACTGATGCTTGAAAAGACAATAAAGCTATACTTATTAGTATGTGAAGGAGCAAACAGAAAAATACTAAATCAGGGACATACCCAAAGATAAACAAATGTGGGTGTTTTCAGCAGAGGAATCCAACACTGAGTCATGTTATTCTATTTTTTGGTGCCATCTACTGGGTTGCACAGAGTAAAATAAGCTGGTTAGAGCACAGGGGACTTACAACATAAGCCTTATAACCTGGGTCAGATTTGAGAACGTCTAGGATAGCCATGAATCCATTTCTCCCTCTACTGAGTCCCCATGCTTCCCTCCCTGTTTTCCTCATCTACAAAGTGATGGGTTAGAACCAGTATTTCTCTATGTAAAGCAAATGAACGTCCCAGATTTGAGGGCACAAGGACTCTGACCCATGGTTCTCCAACCACAAGTTCAGACTGGGGTTCAGAGAAGATTCTGCAGAACTCCCAGGTCCTAATCTCTGCTCTTCTGATTCTGGGTGGATGGCAGGTCACAGTCCCATGTGGTAGCCTTGGGTCCTAAGAAGGTCCTGTGGCATTAGTTGGTTATTTGTCACATGGGGTGGGTGGCCAGGAGACATGTGCACTTGGGTGGGTAAAGCATTCCCTGTGCTGAAAGTTTTCAGGGGTCAAACCACCTCGAGTTGATCTACACCCCGCCCCTCCTCCCAAAGTCTGTTTGGAGACCATGAGTTTCCTGGGGTGACCATAACAAGCGACCACAACTAGAGGTCTTAGGACAACAGGAATTTGTTCTTTCCCATTTCTGGAGACCAAAACTTGGGAGTCAATTTGTTGGTGGGGCTGTGCTACCTCCAGAGGCTCCAGGGGAGGGTCCTTCCCGCCTCTTCTAGCTTCTGGGGGCTCCAGGCGTCCCTGGGCTTGTGGCCGCCTCCCTCCCGTCTCTGCCTCCGTCTTCACGGGGCTTCTCCTCTGTGTCTGGGTCTCTCCTCTTCTGTGTCTTGTAAGGACCCTGTCATTGGATATAGGGTCACCCTCATCCAGGGGGACCTCATCCCAGACCCTTTCCTTCATCACATCTGCAAAGGCCTTTGGTCCAAATAAGGTCCTGTTCTGAGGTCAAGGTGTCTCAGGGCCCCGCTCCCTCCAGAGGCTCCAGGGGAGGGTCCTTCCTGCCTCTTGCAGCTTCTAGGGGCTCCAGGTGTCCCTGGGCTTGTGGCTGCATCCCTCCCGTCTCTCCCTCACTTAACCATGGACATGGGCCATGTCCCCCCAGATTCCTCCATGAAGACATCCCAGTTGGATTTTCCCCAGAGTGGGCAAAAATGCCACTTGACAGTGGAGGTGTGTAACAGGGCTTACCTCACTGTCCTGAACTCAGCCATTCTGCTCGTAGGAGCATGTAATTTTGCCAAATCGGTAGGATTTACATCCCACATCCAAACAATATTATTTTCATTAAATACTTTTCACACTATTTTGATTCTAGTTTAATTCATGGTTACCCTATCAATGGGGGAACTACTTCATTTCCAATTGTCCAGAAAAACAGGTACAGAGATTTTAAAAAAATGACACTGATTTTTTTTAAAACTATATTTTGGGGGTAAGCTGTCATCATGCCTAGGGATGTAAGGGGGCATTGTGTGTCAAATGCCTTTTCAGAGATGTTTTCAGTCCTACAGCCGTTGCACAGCTCAAATGGTTTTTGATTACGTTTCAGTTTCTGGAAGATCTTTCCAAAAAACCCTCCTGGTGTGGGCGTTTCACGACACCCTCTGTACGACTTTAAACAGGGTATGGAAAGCAAATCGGTGTTTGTAAGCATCAAGAGTTTCATGCAAGGACCTACACTTCAACCCAACGCTGACAAGTTCGGTCTGTGGGGCATCTGGTTGCATCTCCGCCGACCTCTACCCCAATGGAGAGAACTCAGTGAAATATCCTCTCAACTGGCAAAGACCTCTCCCTCATCACCCGAACTGTCTCACACAGGGGGAACCCTTCTCTTTCTGCACCCTCATAGTTGCGTTCTTTTTTTTTTTTTTTTTTTACTGGAGTATAATTGCTTTACAATGTTGTGTTCGTTTCTGCTGCTGTACACTAGTTGCATGCTACTTCAGCTTAGATTACAAAGTCCGCTGACGGAGCCTGCCAATTTGGTACCTCACCTTCGGAAAGCATCGGGAGCTGCCCTGACTTGCAGGCTCAAGAGCTAAGCGGGTGTCTGGAGGTAACAGGTGGACTCCTTGCCCCCTTGCCTCCACGTGCATGCACGACTCTTGCTTTTGTATCACAGTCATGATGGCCACTTCATAAAGCAACGGTGCATTTTCCGGGGAGGAAACTCATTTTCCTCCCTGGTTGATGAGCTAACAAGGGGTCTATTTGTTATTGCAGGATTTTATACTTTATTCTTTCTCTCTCCCCCCATCTTCTTCTTTAATCCCAGTCTCTGCTTGTTCAGCCTCAAATTGAAATATCCCGAACAGATGTAAAAACACATGTGAGTCTCTGCACACAAGCTGTGTCCGCCTTTGTTTCATCTGCTTATGATGTGAGCCTAAAGGAGATCTTTTTAAAATTTCATCACTATTCAAAAGGATAATTAATACGTACCCCCAGGCTTTGATTATGCTGTGCCCAGTAAGTAATGCTCCTACAGAGATAATGAGGGCTCATCAGGCCGGTTTGAATATGTGTGGAGCACAGCTCAGATCCGCCAGAAATTGAAGATGCAGCCAAGGTACCATGTAGGTGGCTTAATTTAATTTTAATTTGTAACACAATACAATAGATAAGATCATTTGTTTGTAACCAGCACAGGCATTTTGTTTACATGAAACCCCAGTCATCGTTCAGCAGATGGTCTTTTTAAAGGCTTAATTGAAGTTTTCTAATCTAACCTCTCCCCCTTCTCTCCATAATGGAGGAGAAAATAGCGCATGCATGCACGCACACACACACACACACGCATGCACACAGCCACACATGCCCCTTTCCCTGGACCCTCAGAAGTGTCTCAACTCTCCCAGGGTCCTCCTTTGTCAGCAGCCCCCTCCTGGGGCAGGTCAACCTGCCAGAGCGCACTTGGGGCTGCCCGCTGCCGTTGCCCGCCCCGCTGCCCTATGGGACACCCTGGCAGCCTTCCAGCTGGGGCTGGCGCAGACAGCCCTTCGGAAACATTGAAACAGGCATCTCCTCCGTGTGTACCCAGATCAGGTTTAGTTCCCACAAAAGGAAACTGAGATTTTTGTTGTCTAAATAGAGCCCTCAGAAGGCACACATCATCTACAGGGTCCTGCGTTCGGGGCTGGGTGCCTGTTACTTTCATGCTTCCGTTTGAAAAGGAAACCGCCTCTAAGGACAAAGGTGTCTCTGTCCACAGGGTGGTGTCCCTTGCACTGCCCCCCTCACTCCGGGCAGGTTGGTGGCCCTCTATTTCCCTGTACTGTGTGCATAACCCAGGTACGTCCTGCGACCTCCCCAGCTACTCTCTCGAAGCCAGCAGCTACCAGATATCCCTGGAATCAGCCACACCTGGTTCCAGCCCTGACAGCCGCCAGCCTCCCTATCCTGACAAGCTTGGATGCAGCACCCACAGCCCTGGGTGTCCTGATTTGTAAAAAGGAGGTGGCACCACCTACCTCGTGAGGTCAGAATGAAGATCGAATTGGGAAATGCTTGGTCTGCTCTTAGCACCATCAGGAACACGGCTGGCGCTCAGCCAGTGGCCCCCGGAACAAGGAGGCTGCGGGTCATGGTTGAAAGTTCTAAACCGAGGAGGAACTCTCTGTCATCAGGTTGCTGAACCCTCCCTCCCTGAAGTCACGATGGGCCACCCCACCTCAAAATGAATCCGAGTGGCCCAACCCACGGTGTGACAGCGACTTTAAAAGCCAAAGCATACTCCCGAACAGGAAGAACACACAACGGCGTGATGTGCTCACAGTTTTTGCCTCCGTTCCAGCGTTCTTAGGCTCTGGCTGGGTCTTTTACGGCTTACCCACTTATGCAAATCGACACTAACAGAGCGGCTTCAGACGTGCTTTTGAGAACTCACGTTGATTCATTTATGCAACAGCTTCAACCCTGTTTATTCAACAAATCGTAGAAGCAAAATTTACTGACGCCTTAATTTGGGCTGCGGCTCTCCCTGTGTTTGTGGGACAGGCAAGGGGAGTGGGATATTAAGGCATTCAACCCGGGGATCTCTCTAAAACCGATCCGTGCACTTAGAGCTCTGTGGCTCGAATGGCCGTGCCTCCCCAGGGTCCACACAAGTAGATGACCACGGTGGCCTTCAGTTCCTTTCTCTGGAAACAAGCCCTAAGCAACAGCAGGACGGAGACAGCTTCTCAAAGGGCACCTAACTGCACACAATTGTCTGTCTCGTGGAATCACAGCCCTGCAGGCCAGGCGAGAGTCCTGGGGAGTCTTAGCGCTGATGGGGTCCCAGGAGCCCCCTTCCTCAGTGGCCCCTGGATGGGGCAGCGAGGCTCCTTGCTCTCCGGTGGGAGACCACCTGCTTTATGTTTATCTACGCTGCATCCTGGGACTCCAGGCAAAGGATCTGGGATGGACTGAACGGTGTCCATCCCTCCCCACATTCATGGGTTGAAGGACCTCAGAATGTATCTGTATTTGGGGATAGGGTCGGTGCAGATGTAATTAGTTAAGATGAGGTCGTCCTGGAGGAGGGTGGACCCTAATGCAATATGACTGGTGTCCTGCCTGCCCCGTAAAATAGTGAAATGTGGACTCAGACACACACACAGGGAGAACACCGTGAGAGCAGATGCAGCCCCCAGAAGCTGGAAGAGGCAGGAAGGACCGTCCCTGGAGCCTCTGGAGGGAGCACAGCCCTGGGACACCTTGACGTCAGACGTCTGGTCCCCAGGACTGGTGGGGGGGAGGATGGAGGTCTGTGGTTTTATGCCGCCTGCTTTGGTAATTAGTTATGGCAGCCCCAGCAAACAAATGCGGTCTCAAGGCTAATTGTGATGGTGTGTCTGGAGGGCCCTTGGGCCTCCCCATCATGCTGTGCTGGCGGGCCGACCCCTCCCGGCCCGCAGCACGCTCACGGCATCGTCCGGTGGCCTGTGGTTTCCACAGCAGTGGCTTGTTAGGAGGTAGTGCCCATGTGCTTGTCTAAGTGGACTGAGAGATTAAACAGCGACAAGGGCAGGGTGTGGTCCTCACTTAGCACAGACAGGCTCTGCAATCTCACTGGGGTCTCCGTCCCCGTGGCCCTGAGAGCAAACGGTGTTGAGTACGTTTTCACGAGCTCATTGGCCGCTCCCACATCCTCCTGTGGGTAGGAGCTCTTCGTGCTTTCTCCTTGTTCTCCGGGGCGCCTGCCTTTTCTTATGGCTGTGTGGGAATCCCTTGTCTAATCCACGTACAAACCCCGTTGTCTGTACTGCACTGCGTACATCATCTGTGTCTGTATATCTGTGCCGATATCATCTATGTATTTATATCTATATATCTGCATCGCAGCTACATCCATGTCATCTATATATCTATATCCTATCTATATCTATACCATCTGTATCTATATATTTGTACCTATATTTATAGCTTCTATATATTTATATGTGTAGATCTGTATCATATCTATGCCTACATCTATATCTACTTGTATATATTTATATCTATATCAACTAGATAGCTACACGTGTATTTATATCTACATCTACGTCTATATGTACCTCTATATCGGCACCTGTATCGATATGTATATACGGTTGTCCCTCTGTTTCCACAGGGGATTGGTTTCAGGACTCCCACAAAATCCACAGGTGCTCAACTTCCTTATATAAAATGGTGTGGTGCAGCCGGCCCTCTGTATCCATGGATACAGACAGTATCGTGTAATCTATACCTGTATCATGTATCTATACATCTACATCCACATGATATATCTACACATAATCTTTACCTTCATCACTGTCTCTAATCATCTCGATATCTACAGCTGTATCTCTCTCTCTATCATGTCTATATCTATATATTCTTATCGCTATGTTATCGACGTACACCTGTACTGATACCCACACCCCTGTCATCTATGAACATCTATATCTACATCTACGTCTCATCTATGTGTCCCTATGCCCAGGCTGCCCCGCCCACTGGCTGCCGTCAATCAGATGAGTCACCGTCTCCTCCTCCCGCCTTTCTGCCCGGCTCACTTGTCCACAGCAGACACAGATGAACCTACACGGAAGGTGGACGTTAGTGCTAAATGCCGAGATGCAATTACACCTTTGTAATTTAGGAAAAACTGCTGATAATGAACCGAATTCACTTAATTTTAAGCCAGACCTAAACCCTGGAGGTTTGTTTTTTAACCCTCATTTCTAGGACCTTCCAGTATATAAAAATAGAAAAAAAGTTAATAGGTATAATCCATGGATATGGTTTGTGGGGAGAAACAAGTAATTTAGCTCCTATAAGGTGAAATGGGCTATTGTTATCTTTTATAGCCAACTAACTTGGGTTCATGCAACTAGCGGGTTAAAGCAGTTAGTTGGAGGCGCACATTTAATTTTATTTGGTTCTCCTTTCTGATCTGAGGCTGTTTTCCTGGAGGGAGGGTATGAAATGATTCTCTGGGCTCGATTTAAACGCTGTGTTCTCCTAGTGCGTGTCTATGAGTCAATGGTCAATGTTGAACTTACCTGGCCCAGGTGAGCAGTACGACCCCTGGCCCTGCTCCATCCACATCTGGGCCAGGTGTGCACCATGCATCACTGACCTGCAACTTTGGTCCAGTTACTCCAGTTCACAGTTGACAATATCAGGGTCAGAGTAAATGATCTACCTTGCTTTCACTCATAACTGATTTTTTTTTTTTTTGGTTTGTTTGTTTCTCAGTATGCTTGGAACTTTTGTATTCAAATCAGTCCTGTAAGTCCTTTTTATTATACCTGTCATTCAAATGCGTGGTCAATTTACGTGTCCATTACAGACCAGTAAGTGGTACAGTCCCTGCCTTTTTGAGGTTCAACTGTCCTGTGTCATACTCGGAATTTCTGACCACAGGATTCTAATGTCAAAGGCAGACATTGATTGGACCTTTATATGACGCTGCTGTGACTATACAGTACCAAAATTGAATAGGATAAAAGAAAAAAAAAACCATACTGCACAGAAAACCAGTCGTCAAATTTTCAATGGGTTTTTCTCCAGAAAGCACCATCTGTGTGTATGTGATGAATGTCCAACAGTGACTGTTTAAAAAATTTCCATAAGGATGAAGACACCTCTCCTTCCTTCCTTTTGAATTGTGTTTCTTATCACCTCGTGTTGGCTGGGTGCTGACCACCAAGCATTGACAAAGCTCAGTGCGGCTCGGAAGATGAAGCCTCACTTCTGGAAGGTCAGCACAGGACGGCACAGGGGGCAGATGGAAGGGCTGTGGTCTTGGGGAGTTTGGGGTCAGAAAGACATAGATGGCAATCCCAATCCTCTGTCCCTTGCAGGGTGCCCTGGCACCTCGTAGCTCCCTTGGTAATAACCTGATTGGTACAAAGACCTTGACGACGGAGGGGAATGAGTGGG
This sequence comes from Neophocaena asiaeorientalis asiaeorientalis, assembly GCF_003031525.2. NCBI lineage: Eukaryota > Metazoa > Chordata > Mammalia > Artiodactyla > Phocoenidae > Neophocaena > Neophocaena asiaeorientalis. Next base: position 386,479 of record NW_020175454.1, read on the forward strand.
GTGTAGTCGAGGGTAAAGCCAGCGTACTGGCCGAACATAATTGGGGGACAAAAGCAACAAGACAATGTGAAGATGTTCCAGGGCAGGTTTGCAGAGAACCAAGGAAGCCAGGAGAGTTCTAGAAGCTTCTTGGCTACCACTGGGCAGTCACTCTGCATCTAGCGGTCAGCTCCTTCCCGCCGTGGTCCTGCAGCAGCGGCCCTGACATCCCCGGGGCGGGGGAGCCTTCAAGCAACGCTGACCGTTGACCCCATCCAGACGAACGGCACCAGAACCTGCATTTAAGCAAGACCCCCAGGGCATTCACGCTTGTTCACGGGTATGTTAGAGAAGCACTGATCCGGGTGGTTTCCTAAACTCTTCATCATTATTTCAATTGCCCTGTCCTGGGTCTGCTCGACAAGCATTTTATGAAGTCCACCAAATCTGGTACCTCTTGGGCCACGTCCCTGGCGCGTTTATGGGCTCACGGGAGCACGTGACCTTTATCGCAGGGAAGAGCCTGTGAGCCTCTGTCCACTCAGGGGCCGGCAGGGGCAGTGGCCTGGGTGTCCATGGGGTCTCCCCGCTGCTTGCCCTGTGCACTCCTCCGTGAGGCCGCGGGGCCTCCTCTCCTGGCTGACCACGACCCCTCTCTCCCTGCCGGGCCAGCGAGAGGGGGTCCAGTGCCTTCCCCCACCTACCGGCAGCATGCTTATTCTTTTGAGACAGGAAAACAAGGTCTCCAAGAGGGGAAGGAAGTGTGAGCGTCGGTTGGGGCCAGAATCGGAGCCCAGGTCCACCTGAGCGCAAGCCCAGCGCGTTCCCTCTGCCATGTTGGGCGGTACACAGCCCAGGTCCCAGGAGACAAGAGCCACTGGGGTCCCCGCTCCTGGACACTCAGCTGACCATGCACAGTCGGCTTCTCCCGTCCCTCAACGTCCAGCAGTGCGCAGCCATCACCGTGACCTCTGACCTGCTGCCTGGTGGTCAAGCATCGGCCGTCAGGCTGATCTTCGGGAGACCTGAGCACAGCCCGGCACAGTGGACTCCGTGTTCCACGCCCCGTGGAGCTGGGAGCGGGTTCCCTGTGGCTGACCCCACGGCATCTTGTACTAGCACCACGCCTTCCCCCCGGGGGGCCGTCTTCTCCCTGCAAAGACCTCGGGCAGAGGCGCGGGGATCCCAGGGGCCCTCTGTCCCCAAACGTCACACACACGTGCATGATAGGGAGCGAAGCTGGAGGGGAGAGCTGTCCTCTCGACTGCAGAGCCCTGTGGTCCTCTCATAAGGACCTGAGATCACCTGCTACACCCCCGGGCCGAGGGCTGCTTGGGGGAAATGCCAGCTGGGGAGATGTTGGCGCTGGGATCTGGACAGAAACAAATGCTGTGAAATAATCATGTTGCTTGCGGGGGGTGGCGCCCGCGTCTGAAGAGCTTCTCCCCCGCTCTCTCCCTGTCCCTCTCTACACAGCCCATACGTTAAAATGTGCATCGTGTATCTATAGCAAATGCACTCCACTGCATGTACCTATATGAATGCCCAAGAGTGTATGCAGTTATATACATATCCGTACATGTACATATACGTACAGCTCTGGATATGTTTATATACCAATAGAGTTACAGACACACACACATAGACACATGTGTATATGATATGTGTGTATGTAAGTTCATGTATTATATACATACATAAAATACACAATAGATATGTGTGTGTATATTATATATGTGTGTATATAATACATAATATATAAAGTATATATTGTATATATAAATTTCCTGTATGTACCAACATCCAAATGCACATATGTGTGTTATATATGTACATACAACATATTCATAAAAGATCTTTTACACAGATATGCATATACTGTAGATGTATATAACTCTCACACACGTAAACACGTTACATACGTGCAACATATACATGTGACATGTATCCATGTATAACACCCTCTACATATACATATAACCCATGTATGCATATCTCCCTTTCTTGGTCTATAAACATGCACATACAAATACGTATTCTCCACGGATCCATATATATACGGCGTCCGAAGCACTGTCTAGATACACACAGACAAATATGTGTGCATGTATAGCAGGTGTGCCACAACTCTCTCCCATTCCATACACACACAGAGAATATATGTGGTATATATATATATATGCTTATTAAAAATATATTTATGTAGACACAAATAAATATGTTACACACATATATGTACATATACACACAATATACTAATATATATAGTATATATACTCTACATATAGTATTTTGTGTACATATGTATGTCATCTGTATGGTATTTCGTGTGCGTATATATATGTCTCTATATGTGTGGGTGTGTATGCATATATACATAGAAAATGCGATACACACCTCTCCCCGCCTCTCTCTTTTGCTCCTTGGGAATATTTAGAAAATTGACTTAAGGGGACGGTAAACCAAAGGAGTCGTTTTATACTGACTCATCAGAGATAACGACTCTTAATATTTCTACACCTGTCCTCTTTGCTTACCTTTCTGTTCTTCCCTCTTTCTACTGCGTGCCTTCAATGGGGCCCCCAAAAGTGATGTTCAGGTCCCAATACTTGTGAATGGGAATTTATATGGAAATGAGGTCTTTGCAGATGTGATGAAGTGAAGGGTCTGAGATGAGGTCCTCCTGGATGAGGGTGGCCCTACATCCAATGACAGGGTCCTTATAAGACACAGAAGGGGAGAGACACAGACACACAGGAGAAGCCACCTGAAGACACAGGCAGAGACGGGAGGGGTGCAGCCACGAGCCCAGGGATGCCTGGAGCCCCCAGAAGCTGGAAGAGGCAAGAAGGAACCTCCCCTAGAGCCTCTGGAGGGAGCATGGCCCTGGGACACCTTGACCTGAGACGTCTGGTCCCCAGCTCTGGGGGAAGATGGATGCCTTTTGTTGAAAGCTGTCCGGTTTGTGCTAATCTGTTATGGGGGCCACAGGGAACTCCCAAAGGCCGCTGTACCACTCACCTGACAGTGGTGGGCTACTTGTCCACGTCACCGCAGACATTGGAGGCTGCACAAGGTCCGGAGAGCACGGATGCCCTCGTTACAGAGAAGAGGGAACCCCTTAACCTCAGACCAGCCCCAATTTTCCTCCCAGGGGGCACCTGAGCCTTGCATCCTGATGGCTGCCGGCATTGTCTCCGTGCAAAGAAGTGTGCTGGCTGTCTAGACTCTGGGCCTGGTGGGGTGTCCACCAAAGGCTCCCCTCTCAACTTGGGGTGTTGGGGACTTTCTTATGCCTCCAGGCCTCCCTTCATAAAAGGAGAGGCCGTGAAGACACCCACCCAGGTCCTCTTTTCACGTTGGAGTGATCTGCAGTTCGGCCTTCCTGAGACTGAGGATGACAGATGGAATCAATCAATCCATCCATCAACCAATCAGAATACACCAGCCCCAGACTGCGAGTCACTAGCACATCAGCATGTCTCTTATTTCTCCAGCGCCCCAAGGAGGGGGAAGGAGTGAGGGAGGGGAAAGGAGTGGGGGAGGAGGAAGGAGAGAGGGGGAGGGGAAAGAAAGTCAGAGGAGGAAGGGCTCATTCCCGTCCCCACACCACGGAGAGGAGGAACCTGCACCAGTACAGCCCTGGAAGCAAAGTTGATTGTCCCCTGCCAAAGCCAAGAGGGCTTCCGGGAGGAAGGGGCCTGCCATTCTGGGGACACGTCTTTACAAGTGCAGGGCCTGACAACCATGCACGACAACAGTTACAGCATTTCTGGGCATCGGAAACAGAGTCCACAGAGTGTTTTAGGACATAGAGCATAGAATCTCTGAGCAAAGGGGACTTTAGTTGCACGTCCTGTGTGTTTGAACCGTTTTGTGCCTTCCTTTGCCAAAGACAAGGGACAGATGTGCGCTGCCCTCACGTTTCCTTACGAGAAGGCTCTGTGCGTTCTTGACAGGGTGTCGCAGATCTGTCAGTTCCTAATGTTCACACATGCATCTAGTTATCACTTACTGTTTGCCAGGCACTCTGCACACAGAATTTCCTTTGTTCCATACCCTGTACTCAGCTCCTGGGGGTTAAGTGGCGCCGTCCTGGGTGCAGTCTCTCTCTCGGTCTCTGTTTCTCTCTCTGCTACGTCTCTGTCCTCATCTACACACAACCACAAACTCTCTTGTCAAGAAAACATATTTTTTTCTTGGTGGACTTTCCCCCTCTACAAGCCCCATGTCACCAAATCACACACATCCACCCCTCAAATTTCTTATTCATTGATAAAGCCACAAAGCAGCATCTGAAATCAGAGACCCGCTAACCGTCCTCATTTATAGTCTCAGAATGAGGCTTTTCTGGTAAAGATCTCCAGGTGATGTGCATGAAGTCATGACACCACTTTCCAGGATTAAAGAGACACATCGGGCAGAACCACGGGTCGCCGATGTAGGGCTGGTTGAAAGCGTCTCTGTGTTTGCGACGTTTAGAGGGAACATGCATTTCAAAGAGTGGTTCGTGGTTCACATAATATCCTTCCAGAAAGAAAAATAAATATTGGCAGATGTGGGAGTGAAATCTTCAAGGTTCAGTCCAAGTCAAGACAGCAGGGAAGTTGTGTCTTGCATCTCATTCCAATCCTTGGACAGAACCTTCCTGGGTCTGCTGGGTTGAGAAGGATGCTGAGGAAGAATGTCTGGGTTAGATCACACCTGAGTATTCATTACAGTGCTCATCACTGAATAAACAAACAGGAGCCCTGCATCCCATCTTAGCTGATCTGGGGACCTCTAAAAATAAATTTGGGATGGAATTTGAAGCAACCGAATGTCCCCCCAAATCGGCAGGAAGATTAATTACTGTGTTCAAGCCATTTGAGTCATTAAAATCAGCAAACTAGGGTCCGAGGGCCAGATCCGGCCCCCTACTTGTTTTTGTTAATAAAGTTTTATTGAAACACAGGTGTGTTCATTCCTTTATGTACTGTCTGTGGTGGCTTTTGTGCTAAAATGGCAGAGTTTGGTAGTAGGGTCCAGAAAGCCTAAAATATCTACTGTCTTACCTTTTACAGAAACAATTTGTGTACCTTGTCACTAAATATTGAGAGTGAATGTGGATTTTACTCTCAATGTGTGCATTTTAAGGAAAATTTTCTTAAAGAACAAGGGCAGTTACGATCATTGCTGTCCATAGCTGCGTGAGGCTTCATAAAAGTAATCGATTTGAAATTCTTATAAGCCCAAGAAGCAGAAGAAAAAAGAAATTAAAAAAAATATGATTTCAAAGGACGTGCTGCCATTCTAAGGACCTAAGGAAGATGGACACTCGTGCACTTGGAAAGAAGCTGGATTTAAATCATACCCGAGCATTGCATTGTGTTTCAATTTTCTGCTATTTTTTGCACAGATAAGCTTTGAAGTGCTGTGACTGCCTGTGAGCCATCACCTCCAGAGTGTGGAAAGCACGTCTGAGAGTTTGGTCTAGTTACCTTTCCAAAAAAAAAAAAAAAAACCTCTCCTGTCTAAACCTCTGAAACTCTGGGACCGTCTCTCCTGTTACAGTTTATATCAGAATCGGCCATGAACTTCATAGGCAGGCCACACATGACACTGCTTCGGCATGGAGTGACAAAGCCGGGATGCCTGTCCAGGCCACGGAAGTATGTCCTGGCCTCGATATCCGTGGGGCCTCGGGATCCGGGAGTTGGGGGGACGGCTGTCTTGATTAAAGGGAGCTGACGGCAACCACGTTCCTCTTCTGCTAGAATAACGGGAGGCCATTAAAATGGAAGAGAGGGGCTGGTAATATAAATGGAATGCGATGCTTCCTTCACTCAGCAAAGAGGACATTTGCCATGCACATTTGTGTGGGCAAGATGTACTTGGGGAAAAGGCAGGAACAAAAAAAAAAAAGGAGACTTGGGACTGCACAAAATCACGACTTCTAAATATTCCTACCTTTGATGTGAACCGGCTTCTGTGTGGGAAGCAGTTGCGGATTTTCAGAACGCATCACAGATTCACTTAAACACACACAACGGACACACAAACACACACAGGTGCATCCCCACCAAACACATCCCCCCAGTAATTATCACACGTTTAGTCAGCACGCGTTGTAACGTGCTGCTATGACGGCAAACGCAAACTGTTGTGATGAACGGCATCCGCGTGCCTGACTTATTACTATAATTATTGTGATGATTTAGAGGCGATAAATTGAAATCTATTAGGATTTAATGTAAAGAGCTGTAATTAGTTTGCTGTCGAGAGCTGGGGGCTGGGGAAGGGGGAAGAGCCAGGGTGCATAACAGAAAATCCATTAAGCCAATTACGATGTGAGCCTGGCAGAAAATGCCCAGCCATCTGAAACACACCCATGGCTTTCTCCCAGCTGTACCTTGAGCACGAGGACTCATCTGTCACATCCTTCATTAATTTAATCAACACATCAAGGCCAAAGTCGGGAGGACTCCTTAATCATCGTAATTAACGCACGTGTTCAGCTTGGGGTTTTGGGGTTGGAGGAAGAGAGGGGAAAAAAATGCGCGCCTGCGGAGTAATTACCATGCAAATGATAGAACAACAGTAGCCTGTCAGTGTGCACGTGCCACGATGATGCGTGGGCGAGCGTGTGTGCGTGCACGGTGCGGGCCGCGGAGGGAGACGAGGGCGCGCATTGCTAACACCCCCGATGCTTTCCTAGCTATTCCCAGAAGTGCAAAACACCCCTGTCCTGCTGCAATTAAAAAATATATATTTAAACAAGCTGGTAACTGCGATCATCTATTTACTGTCAAATTAATTCAGTCGCTCAGGAGATGCCATCTGTATCAGCATCGCGAGGGTGTCACCAGCTTTCGGATCCAGCAGAAGTGAGCCCGCTGGTGTGTTTGATGGCTCTGATAATGGAAACACGAGAAGCAATTGCAACAGATATATCATAGATTTTCTCATAATTATCTGACCTGTTACACTGTGTCAGTCTGCCGCCAAACACACTGTTTTTATGTCAGAATCTGTGTGGGCATTTTCCCCTTTGATCATCCCGCATTCTGCAGATGTCAGCCTCCTGTATTTTAATTGACTCTGGGGTAGCATTCAAAAAAGCGTCTTCGACTCCGGTTGCTGGCGCCTGATGAGGCTGACAAGCTGGCATTTACGCACGTCAGGTCTGCTCGGAAGCCACGTGCACCCTGAGTCTCTGAGGGGGTAACAAAACGATGTCAGTAAACCTCTCCTCGGAGCCTCCTTCGCCTGGCGCCACCGTGGACACACTCCACCTGCACGTGAGAGGTCTCCTGCATCCATCTCCCTGGGCATGTTGGGGGAAAGGCATCGGAATCTGAGGAGACCCCCGCCCCGTCCCCAGCCCAGCAGAGCCAGCATCCATGCTGACGACGGAGGTGTCAGTCCCCACCCCAGACAGGGAGGTGGCCCCGTGCCCGCCTGCCTGAGACCCCTTCTGCGGTGTCCTCGATCTTTTGCGCACGACATGACAACGACTTTGGTAAAGAGGAGCCAGGTGTGTGGATTTCTGTGGAAGCCCTTATCTTCCGAGGCTCTGGCATCTTGGAAAAAAAAAATGCTTCTGGTTGAAAATGTGGGCTGAGCACCAACTGGAAACGTTTCAATGCGGAGGTCAATTTATTTTGTCTTGACTTTTCAGAGACAGGAAATCTCTGGCCTCCTGTCGGGGAGCACGCCGTTGTCACGCCATGCTTTCTGCCTCGTTAACCCAGAATGGCAGGGGAGAAGCTGTCTTCATCAGCCCCTGACAGACACGGGAGCCCCCCTCGCTCCCCCCAATTCCTCCAGGGACGCCTTCTTGGCCTCATCGCCTGCTGGTCCATGTAATTGCCACGTTAAGTCTTCTGCTTTCATGGAAACCCACAGCGAAGAGGAAACTCGTCGACGAGAAAACCAAGAGATGCCACCCAAAGCAATCATCTGGAAGGTTTAGAGGGAGTGTTATTGAAACGACGGTGGATGTTCCCAGGGGTGAAGGTTAATTGTTCTAATCAAGGAAAGCCTGAAGTCAATGAATGAATGGATGCCCTAATCAATGAGCAGAAGGCTCTGAGGAAACTGACGCTGTCCTGTGACCCACACCCTTCCTGTCTGCCTTCCATAATGTGAAAGCATTTAGGCAATTTTCCTCCAGACACAGAAAAAGGTCAAGACTGATAATATTGGGGATGGAATTGGTGCAATCCCACCTTCATGCCAGGCACCAAACTGGGAGGAGTGTCACCTAACTTTTAAAAAAATTTTCTTGGCTGCACCGTGTGGCATGTGAGATCTTAGCTCCCCAACCAGGGGTCGAACCTGTGCCCCTTGCATTGGAAGCATGGAGTCTTAACCACTGGATTGCCAGGGAATTCCTGCCACCTGATTTTCTTTCACTAACTGAGTCTCTTAGTCCATTGGGGCTGCCATGAACCAAATACCATTAACTGGGGAGCTTAAACAGCAGACATTCATTTCTCACAATTCTGGAGACTGGGAGTCTGAGATCATGGCGTGGGCAGATTTACTTCCTGGCCAGGCTCTCTTCCTGGCTTTCAGATGGTCACCTTCTCGCTATGCCCTCACATGGTGGAGAAAGAGTCTGGTGTCTCTTCCTCCTCTTATAAGGACATTAATCCCATCATGGGGGGCCCAACCTTCATGACCTCATCTAATCCTACTCACCTCCCAAAGGCCCATCTCCTAATACCATTAGGGTATTAGGGCTTCCACATATGGATTTTGGGGAACGCAAACATCCAGTCCATATCACCGAGATAGAGCCCAGTTGGCTATGGCCGGGGTTTCTCCATTGTTCTCTCTAATCACCTCACCCCCTTGGATGTTACATTTAGAAATTTGTGTTAAAAGAACTTTCCCTGTGGAAAGTATAATAACTGCCCCCAAAGGTGTCCACAGATCCTAATCCTCAGAACTTGTCATATGTTACCTTATGTGGCAAAAGGGACTTTGTAGATGGGATGAATTTAAAGAGCTTGAGATGGGGAGATGGCCCTGGATCATCTGGATGAAACCTAGATGCAATCACAAGAGTCCTTAAGAGAAGAGAAGAGAAGAGAAGAGAATCAGTCAGAAAAGAGGTGATGAGAGAAGCAGAGGTTGGAGTTGGAGAAAGATGTTATGCTGCTTGCTTTGAAGCTGGAGGAAGGGGCCACAGGCCAAGAAATGTGGGCAGCTTCTCGTAGCTGGAGAAGGCAAGGAATGGACTCATCTATTCACCCATCTACCTACACACTCATCCACCCATCTACCCATCCATCTATCCACTTATCCATCCATCCATCCACCACACAGTACCCTTTCATCCATCATCCATCCATCCATCCTTCCATCCATCCATCCATCCATCCGTCCATCCATCTATCCATATCCAAGGCATTAAATCCACAGATGGTCATCTAATGAATAAATATTTGTTGGATGAGTGACTAGAGATATCCTTTCAATATGAAGACAAAAAGAAAGACAAATTCCCCTGCAGTCCAGTGGTTAGGAGTCAGTGCTTTCACTGCCAGGGCCCGGGTTCAACCCCTGGTCAGGGAACTCAGATTCCACAAGCCACGAGGTGTAGCCAGAACAAAAACAAAAACAAAAAACAAAAACAAAACAAACAAACAAACAAAAAACCTTATCAGTCCCTTGTCCTATTCCTGTAGGGTCTTGTTACACAACAGTTACCTAATTTAATGAAATAATTGCAATAGGAAATCAACAATTGCTTCCCTTCAGTATTAAAAAATAGTCACCAATGAGGTTACTGGTGATTAAGAAGGGTGTCCTACACGGATGTGCCATGTGTGGGGAGAACGTATAAAGTCGAACTCAGGAAAGAGGTCAGTCACTTTCTTCAGGAGGAAGTTCTTGAAAAACGCTTCCAACTTGTGTTGACAGAATCATCCAACTCTTTGGACCCAACTTTATGGATCCCAGTACCATGGGCTCCAACAGTATGGTTGCAACCCTAATGATTCCAGCCTTATAGATCCTGAACATATGGATCCTAGCTTTATGAATGAAACCCTGTGCATCTCAACCCTATGGACCCCAACACGATGGGTCCCACCCCTATACATCCCAACCCTATTGATTCCAACTCTCATTGGATCTCAGTCCTATGGGCCCAAGCCCTGGGAATTCCATTCCTATGAATTCAAGATTCCAGCCCTAGAATTCCAGCTGTGTAGATCCCCACGCTATGGGTCCTAGCCCTATGGAGCTTAAATTATGAGTCACAACCTTATACATCCCAACCTACAGTTCCCAGCCCTGTGGGTCGTCTCATGGTCCCCTCCTAAAAGCTCTACCTTCTCACTGGAGAACACAGGTCCACAGACATTCTTTGGCTCAAAATAATCTTTCATGCTCCCCAAAGGTCTTTCTCACCAAGATGCCCATCACCACTTCTCAGCTCCTCTGAGGTTTGTGTATCTGAAGGGCTTGGCAACAGACAACCCATTTCCCTTTCCATGCTACCCATGTGGTGCTGTGGCTTTCATGCATTCCTGGTGCCCCTGGAACAGCCCTGGGTCTCCCATGACGCCTTGAAGAAACATTCAGATTAAACTGGAAAGAACCCTGAGTTGTAGGAGCACTTTTGAATATCAAATAAATTAACATGAAAAAAAAAATCAAAGCCAAGGATGCATTTCTGTAACAGAAAGACACTTCTGGGAGCGTTGTGTCAGGAAGGATGTGGGTCTCTCGTAAAATCCCAATGCAGCTTGTAAAAATATTGGGAATAAAGTTCTCAAGCAGCTGCATTCTTTGCAGTACAGAAAAAGAATGCCTGAGACAGGGGAGCCCAAGTACCAGTTTCTCATAGAGAGGAAAATGTGCATTTCCAGATGACCCCAAATGAGTAACTTGGAGGAAGAGGGGGAATAAAGACAAGTGGGTTTCGTGCGAGACCGTTCAGCGTGAAGTGGGCTGGTCCAAGCCGTGCACAGGTGTGGCCAGGGGTGACAATCTCCCCACACTCTTTGACTTGCATTTGACATTTTAAAAACTTTAATTGTGGTAAAAAAACCTCATAAAATTTACCATTTTAACCATTTTTAAGTGCACAGCTCAGTGGCACGAAGCACATTCACATGGTGTGCAACCATCCCCACCGTCCGTCTCCAGGACTTGTTCATCTTCCCAAACTGAGACTCTGTCCCCATGAAACACTCACTCCCCTTCCCCCTCCCCCAGCCCCTGGACTCACCATCTACTTTCTGTCTCTGTGGACTTGGCTCCTCTCGGGACCTCATATGAGTGGAATCACACAGTATTTGTCTTCTCGTAATTTTCTTATTTCACTCAGCACCACGTCCTCAAGGTTCACACACAATACAGCCTGTGTCACGATTTCCTTCCTTTTTAAGGCGGAATAATAGTCCACATTCTGTTTACCCATCATCCATCCATGGACACTTGGGTTGCTTCTAGCTCTTGGCTATTGGGAATAATGCTGCCCTGAACATGGCTGCCCAAATATCTTTTCAAGACCCTGCTTTCAATTCTTCTGGATATATACCCAGACTTGGCATTGCTGGATCCTGTCATAGATCGAAGTTTAATTTTTTGTTTTGAGGAAACTCTATGCTATTTTCCTCAGTGGCTGCAATATTTTACAACCCACCAGCAGTGCGCAAGGATCCCATTTTCTCCATATCCTCCCCAACACTTACTATTTTCTGCTTGTTTGTAGTGGCCATCCTAATTCACTTGATATTTATTTGTGTGGCGAGGTGTACCACTGAGGACTTAAGTTGAGTGGTCCAGCTTTGAGGCTAGGAGAAAGGCCAAGAGACTATGCCAGTTATTCTTTGGTTACTAACCCATTTGCTCTCTTTTAAAGACGTTCTTGGCAGGCATTCAACAGGGGTTTGTGGAGTGAGCCAATGAACCACAGCAATGAGTGTTGAGGGAGCAGTACCTGTCGTTTGTCCCTCCCACAGGAACTTCCCTGACCAATCCAGAGCTGTCCATGTGGCTCCCTTGTGGGTGGGGGGTGGTCTCTGTTCAGGCATTAGGGCTTGGTCTAGAGCCAATCTCTTCCGTGTTGATGGGGAAGAAGTTCAGGGCAAAAGGCAAAAGTGAGTCGTGAACTAGCATTGCCCCTGCTGTAACCTGCGGCCACGCTGTTAACATGAGATCACACAGCCTACCTCTGCATGAACCCACAACGCCCCAGCGATAACCACAGGCCAGCGGGATGCATACCCTTAAACGAAACCGGAGTCCAGTTACTCATTTACTCAGTCGAATACTTGCACGATATACTCACACAAGTGATCGTCGTTTTTTCCCTTGGGTACCACCTAGTAGAAGAAGAAAGCTGATTGCAGCTTCCAGAAAGATCCGGATCATTCCATTCTCTCCAGGATGCTTTTGGGCCAATAACTAACGTCCAATAGGGCTCCATGTCCAGCAATTACTACCACACGAGCATTCCACAGGAATAAGCCCCATTTCTCAGAATCCTTAGGAACCCGAGAGGTCTGGTTGGGTGATAACAAATACGCACACTCTTCTGAGCCTGCCTTCTAGCGAGAAAGCAGATGGAAGACCCCTAAACGCAGAGCTTGTGTTAAAGAACGCTCCCATTCGCTGGTTCGGTAGCATCGACCTTACATCCCCCAAGAGGAAAAGCTTGTCTGATGCTCCGTTTCCCCGAAGTTTCTGCACCTTTACTACCTACTGTGCAGCTCTGCCTTCTAAGGTGCCCCTAGCCATCAAACCGGGAGGGTGCGGGTTGATTTCTTTTTTTACCCGCCTGCCCCCCCGAGATTCTATCCTTCACCTGCCCCCGCATTTGATCTCTGCTCTCCAAAAATGCCCCGTCTGACCTCATGCCTCCCTTGCACAAGCCCAACCGCTGAGGAAGTCTTTCAAAGCCCACTGGACATCGTGCTCATTGCAAAGCTCTCTCTGCTCTCTCTCTCTCTCTCTCAGAGAGAGAGAAAACCTTTGAAAGCCTTCCTTTCATTCATATGAAACCCTGTCTGAAACGCCCCTCTGACAAAAGAGCTGGAAACCTCCCATCCGAAACCTCCCCTTCCATCTTGGCTCCCAGGAAAAATCTACAACCTCTGAGGGCCCAAGACGGAGTTGCCCCAGGACAGATAAGGGGCCCCGTGAGGCTGGGTTGTGGAATCTTTGGTCTCACATGGCTTTTGTGATTCTCAGTCTGAAGCTGATTCTCAGCACAAGATGTTCCTCAACTCACCCAAAAAAGAACTGACAATTTGCAGCCACACGAGTGTGGAAGGGGAGAGGTGTCTACTTTCAAGGCATTTCAGCAGCCACACGAGTGTGGAAGGGGAGAGGTGTCTACTTTCAAGGCATTTCAGCAGCCACACGAGTGTGGAAGGGGAGAGGTGTCTACTTTCAAGGCATTTCAGCAGCCACACGAGTGTGGAAGGGGAGAGGTGTCTACTTTCAAGGCATTTCATCAAAGCAAAGTTGCTTGGTGAGGACCACCTGCTCGATTATCCCTTGTCTTTGCCTAGGAAACAGCAATGACAGGGATGTTCTGGGCGGGAAGGATGCCCGGCTTCCCTGGGAGAGGAGGAGGGAGTGTTTAACCTTAGGTTTCCTTTATCCTGGTCTCTGTGTTCACACGGATTCTCACTGTTTTTAATTTTTATTGTGGCGAAATGCACCTAGCACACTTTTAAAGTGCACAACTCAGGGGACATTTAGTACATTCACAATGTTGTGTATCCACCACCTCTGTCTGGTTCCAGAACATTCTCACACCCCCAAAAGGAGACCCCATCCCCATGAGCAGTCACTCCCCCATCCCCCTCCCCCAGCCCCT
>NW_020175454.1:400299-437479 GCF_003031525.2 Neophocaena asiaeorientalis asiaeorientalis
CTTTCTGTCGCTGTGGATTTTCCTGTTCTGGACGTTTTCTATCAATGGAGTCACGCGCTGTGTGTCCTTCTGCGTCTGGCTCCTATCACTGGGCATCGTGTTCAAGGTCCACCCATGTGGTAGCCTGTGTCAGAGCTTCACTCTTTCTCATGGCTGAGTCATATTCCACTGTGTGGATGGACTCCATCCAGTATATCCATCCATCTGTCCATCCATCCGTGCACCCATGGACACTTGGGTTGTTTCCACATTTTGGGTCCTGTGAATATATTAGTCCGGGTTCTCCAGAAAAACAGAACTGACAGGTGATTTTATATATGTATGTGTAATATGATACAGTTGACTCTTGAACAACACGGGGGTTAATCCGCCTGTAACTTAGAGTCATACCTCTGCCTCTGCATGAAAGGATGCAACCAACCTCGGCAAGTGTGGCTTGTAGTATTTAATACTGGAAAATATTTGCATATAAGTGGACCCACACAGTTTCAACTGTGCTGTTCAAGGTTGAACCATATAATAAGATTTAGTTTAGAGAGATATACATAAAACATTATTATATATATTGTATTATATATAATAAATCTCTTTATATACCTCTCCACACAAAAATAAAGACATTTATTACAGGAATTGTTCCCTGCAATTATGGAAGCTGAGACATTTCGTGATCTGCCGTCTACCGGCTGAAGACCGGAAGAGCTGGTGGTGTAAGTTCCAATCCAAGTCTGAAGGCAGAAGACCAATGGCCCAGCTTATCAATCAGGCAGAGAGACAGGTATATAGATAGATCGAGAGAGAGGGAGAGGGAGAGAGAGAGAGAGGGAGGGAGGGAAGGCGAGAGAATGAATTCTCCCTTCCTTTTCCTTTGTCTTCTATTCAGACCTTCAAATGATTAGATGAGGCCCACCCAGTCCTGGGGAGGACAATCTGCTTTATTCAGTCCACCCATGCAAATGCGAATTTCTTCCAGAAACACCGTCACAGACACACCCAGAGGTCATCTTCAGCCTAATACCTGCCCCCTCCTCCCTGTGGCCCTGTGAAGTGACACATACAATTAAAATTAACCCTCACAGTGAAGGATGCTCTGTGGATACACCTGGGCAAGTTTCTTGTTCAGCAACCTGTTTTCAATCCTCCTAGGTAGGTGTACACCTGGGAGCGGAGTTGCTGGGTCACATGGTAACCGTGTTTAACACTCTGGGGAGCCTTTACACTGATTCTTACCACAGCCTCTGTAGACCGTGCCCTGGTGTATTATGTATGATGAGACCCCACCCCCACCCCCTCACACCCCGTCCAGGTCTCTACCTGGAATCGGGGCCATTTGCACTCAAGACGCACACATCCCCAAACAGCAAAATAACCGATTCGGTCTTCTTGTGTGTCTTCCTTCCTTTGGTAATAACACTGCCTTTCCTCCAAAGGACCACATGTGTGATGCATGCAGCACATGTCTCCTGGGAGACAGAGAACAGAACAGAGAGACAAAATCCCTTAGGGTCTGAGCATCCAGTGTGGAGGACTCACCTCTCACCTTCATCTTCCCCATGTCTTGTCCTGTTGCTACCAAATTGTCCTGTGCTTTTAAAGCTTATCCTTCACATTCTTTTTCCATTGCTGCCGAAGCACAAATTACCTGAAACTTAGGGTAGAAAACAACACATATTCATCATTTTATAGTTTCTTTGGGTCAGAAGTCCAAGTTGACTCAGCTGGCTTCTCTGTTTAGGACCCTAGAAGGTCAAAATCAAGGTGACAACCAGGTGGGTCTCTTCTTGAAGGGTGTGGGGAAGAATCCACTTTCAGGCTCGTTCAGTGTCCGGACAGAGCCCACTTCTTGCTTTTGATGAGACCATTGGCCACTGGTGATTAATTCGATCAGAAGTCCCCTAGCCTTCCTCATAGACCAGGGGTTGGGCTGAAAGTTCCAACTGTCTAAACACACGGTTCGTTCTGCAGATAACTAGCCTCATCCTCCAGGTGTCACCTCATTAGCATAAACTCAGGTATGGTGGAGAAGAACTTGTGAACAACAACAGATTAGAAGATGTTCTTTTTTTTTTTTTTTTGTGGTACGCGGGCCTCCCACTGTTGTGGCCTCTCCCGTTGCGGAGCACAGGCTCCGGACGTGCGGGCTCAGCGGCCATGGCTCACGGGCCCAGCCGCTCCACGGCATGTGGGATCTTCCCGGACCGGGGCACGAACCCGCGTCCCCTGCATCGGCAGGCGGACTCTCAACCACTGCGCCACCAGGGAAGCCCTATAAGATGTTCTTACTCCTATCATTAAGGATATTTGAAGCATTTTAGGAGGTCTATGCCAGCGACCAGGAATGAAGACCAAATATATATTTCATATTCTATCACCATATCCCAATACTGATGCAAATTTTGGAGAAAATGATGTGAGAAAAGATGACAGGGTGATAAGTGAGAAAAGGAAAATCGACAGTGTCCAAGGGTAACATTTTGAGTCATGGTTATAAAGACACTCTCTGCCAATAGAGAAATCCCCAGAAGAATGAAAACCATCTATGAGGGTGAAGAAAACTTGGAGAAATATGGGAGAGAAGTCTGCAGCGCTTCATTGCAAGACCTCCTGCCTGTTTTAAAGCATTTCTATTTTCAGCTTTAAACTGTTTTAATTTAAATAAAAAGGAGTGAGGGGAAAAAAAGTCCACCTCTCAAAAGTGAAGCTCTACCCACCTCCTACAAACCCCCAGTGGCCTCATTCTAGGACCCTAATACGTAAAGGGGAGCAGGTCGGTTCTCCTCCAATGACCCCGTGTCATGGGAATCTGGGGAAAATGAGAACGGAAGCCAGTCCCTCTGCAAAGTGTCACCGGGCACACACGTAGGCTCTGATCCTTTAATATTCAACAGCGAACCCGTTGGTCGCCTACAAATTTCTATTATAATGAAAAAGGAGAGCTATGTGTCGGTAAATATAATAGGTGTCAGGGTAAATGTTTGTCAGGGCGAGTGTGCTCACGACAGACCCACATCTGCATACTTATGTGAGCCTCTCTGAAGGGTGTTAATTCCCTTCCCCTCGCTGGAGGACGACACAGACGCTCGGTCACGAGCCGGGGAAACGTGGTTTATTTATTCAGCGCTTCAGCGGTCTGTGGGGAAAAGTGCCTTTGGCAAGTCAGGTCTCAGAAACCCTGCGTGCATTTTAAAACGCCTGCATCCACTTAGAGGGCAGAACAACTCCCAGTAGTATGATTTAGTACAAATCGCGTTTCCATATCTGCGCCACCGAGGAGCCACTTTTCCGTCATGGCCGAGGACAGGTACTTAGGGTACAAGAGTCTCGGATGAGATCCCATCGACGGGAGTAATTGCCCCGATGGACACGGTTATCGCCAGGAAAGAGGGATGGAGACCCGCTGAAATTAACGGCGGGAAGAGGAATTGCTTTGCCTCCAAGGAGCGTGGGAGTGAAGGAATGGGATTCCGCTGCTCAGAAATGAAAGGGACGTGGCATCCATTTCTCCCCGTCCGTCAGAGGGCACGTAATAAAACACAGGTGCTGTTGATTACCTCCGATCCTATCATGGGCGTTGCAGCGGGCACCTCTGAAAAACCTACCCAGATCTCATCCAAGAGTTAGGAGGTGTTAGTGCATCCCAAAACACTGACACAAGTGTTTCAAGCGTGCAGCGTATTTTGGGGTACCCTCCAAGAAAGGAGCAGACAAGGTCCAGGGAATTGCTTGTAATCGCCCCTTAATTTCCCCAGGAGGCTCACGCAAAGAAGACGGAGCCAGGCTGAGCCATCGTTCCAGTAAGATGGTCCCTCACACTCTGAACAGGATTTCGAACATTGTCGTAGGAGGAGACTACAACTTAAGTTGGTGGCACCTCTCCCACAGAGTTGACTGATTTCTCTCTGTCCCTTAGCACACACACGGCATGGTGTCTTCACCACATCTCTGGTGACCTTGGCATCCTGGTCCAGAGAATACACAGCCGAGGGTAGGAAATGTGCCCCAGGAAACGCCATGGACCTTAAGAACTGTGTGACAAAACGGGAGGAACACGCTCCATCGAGGAGGATTTCCTGGCGGGCTTGCGCAGTCCGGACCCTGGTGCCCCTCTGACTCTGCACAGGCATCTGTTCATCTGGACGCGTGGAAACGATTGACATCCTCACGCCTCACGGGTCTCCTGGAGCTGACGTCTCACCGTGGCTCCTGGGGGCGTGGCCATGGGCACCAGCGGCCACAGCTGGCCTCCTGGGGGCAGGACGGTCCTCCCGGCATTCCTTCTCGACAGTTAGGTGCAATAATCAAGGTGTGGGCTGGTCCAGACTTTCTCATGGGGAATGAATAACGTCTTGGAATGCGTGCTCCAAGACAAGGACCCTGTGTGTGTGTGTGTGTTTATTACATGACATGTATACATGTATAGTATGTATACATGTACCATATATAGGTATATAAGTATGTGCATGTATTTGTGTAGGTATACCATATATTTGTGTAAGTATGTATATATGGTATATTTACGTATGTGCATGCATATATATATATACACATCACACATACATATGCATCACATATGTGTATATGTATACGTGTAAACCATGTGCTGGTATATCTATATATACATATACACCATATGTGTGTATACACACACACTACCTATATATGTACGTAAATGTTCGTACGTATCTATATACACATATCTAAAAGTAGTAATACGATGTGTATTCCTGTACAGTACATATACATATACCATATATATTTGTATGCATGTATATGTGTGTATTCCAGATATTTGCACAGGTGCATATATTTACATATGTGTATGAATATATCTATACCTTTCATTCATACATCCATATGCACCACATATTTGTACATGTGTGTGTGTTCATACACCGTATATATGTATATAGTATATTGACAAATGTCCCGGACCTCAGATCCAGCAAAGCCCGAAGTCAAACATTTCCTCTCTCCCCAATCCCACGGTCCCTGTGGCCCCTGGGGAGGGAGAGGCTGCAGCCTTACCTCCTGGATGCAGACTACGCTCCCCTTGGGGGGGCGTCTCCACCGAGGTGACCCCTGTGTGGCCATGCACGTCCCCCAGCCTGGAGCCTAGCCCTGACTCTCCTTGTTAGTATGGAAATGAGCTGAAAGCAGCCATGGGACGTTCTGTGCCCTCAGGACTCCCGTCAGTGGGGGTCCCTACACCTGCATTTGATTGCCCAAATCATCATTTATCCCTATAATCCCTCGCTTAAAATCCCCCAGACCCCGTGGAAGTCCCCGTGGGGGAAATTACAGACCTGGAGTGGAGGTGGGACCCTCTGGGACCCTGAGGGGAGGGGGTGACCCTGCCCCTGGTTCTCCCTGTGGTCCTTCCTGTGTGGAACCCCATCCCCAAACCAACCCACCTTACAGCCTGGTGTATAAGATGGGCTTTAATGAACAAGTCACCATAAGCTGGAGGTAAGGGGCAAATACAAATCTACTTAAAGAGGGCCAGCCCCGGTGGACCAGCCCTCAGCAGACCCTAAACCAGAAGGGTGGACCCCTCCCTGCCAGAACCCAGAGCAAATGCCCCCAGGAGGGGAGCAGAAGGGAAGCAGATGGGGCATCTCCTACCTTTCTGTCTCCCCCTTCAGTGGCCCTTCCTTCCTGGGGTTGCCAGAGAAAACCCAGGACAACTGGTTACATTGTGCATCCCATCATCAACCCATCATTGCTTCAGCATAAGTCCTTCCCAAAGACTACACGGGATAGACTTATGCCCCAAATGACTTCCCCCTTACCTGACAGCCAGAGGCCTGAACCCTCGCTCAGCTGATAGATGTGCTTGGTGGAGTTTTTTCTCTCCTCTCCTGATATTTCCTGTGGGTTTGCTTGATGTCACGTTTTAAGCGGGGAGCTGCCTGGTTGTCTCACTCACCTCTTTTCTTTTCTTTTCATTGTTCTAACTGAGGTACAGTTGCTGGACAATATTATATGTTACAAGTGTACAATAATTTTCAAAAATTATACTCCATTTGTACTTATTATAAAATAATGGCTATTTTTTTAAAGAAGATGTTGGGGGTAGGAGTTTATTTATTTGTTTATTTATTTATTTTTGCTGTGTTGCGTCTTCGTTTCTGTGCGAGGGCTTTCTCTAGTTGTGGCAAGCAGGGGCCACTTCATCGCCGTGCGTGGGCCTCTCACTATCGCAGCCTCTCCTGTTGTGGAGCACAGACTCCGGACGCGCAGGCTCAGCAGTTGTGGCTCACGGGCCTAGTTGCTCCGCGGCATGTGGGATCTTCCGGGACCAGGGCCTGAACCCGTGTCCCCTGCATCGGCAGGCGGACTCTCAACCACTGCGCCACCAGGGAAGCCCCAGTTTGTACCTCTTAATCCCTCACCATTATCTTGCCCTCCCCCTTCCCTCTCCACACTGGGAACCACTAGTTTGTTCTTTAGATCTGTGAGTCTGCTTCTTTGCTGTTCTATTCACTAGTTCTTTAAAATATTTTTTAATATTCCCTCAAAAACTAAGAAGAGAACTACCACAGAATCCTGCAATTCCATTCCTGGGAATGTATCTGAAGAAAATGGAAACACTAATTTGAAAAGATACATGCACCCCAATGTTCATGGCAGCATTGTTTACAATACCCAAGATATGGAAGCAACCTGAGTGTCCATCAAAAAAGATAAATTAATTGAAAACATAGTTCCTTAATGTAAAAAAAAAGAATGAATAAAGAAGATGTGGGGGCTTCCCTGGTGGTGCAGTGGTTAAGAATCCGCCGGCCAATGCAGGGGACACGGGTTCGATTCCTGGTCCGGGAAGATCCCACATGCCGAGGAACAATGAAACCTGTGCGCCACAACTACTGAGCCTGCGTTCTGGAGCCCGTGAACCACAACTATTGAGCCCACATGCTGTGGCTACTGAATCCCTTGTGCCTAGAGCCTGTGCTCCACAACAAGAGAAGTCACTGCAATGAGAAGTCCTCAAAACACAATGAAGAGTAGCCCCTGCTCGCCGCAACTAGAGAACGCCCGCACGCAGCAATGAAGACCCAACACAGAAAAAAATAAAGAAAGAAGATGTGGTGCATATATACAATGGAATACTACTCAGCCATAAAAAGGAGTGAAATCATGCCGTTTGCAGCAACATGGATGGACCTAGAGATGGTCATACCGAGTGAGGTAAGTCAGACAGAGAAAGACTCACCTCTTTTCTTGATCGACCTCCTCTCTTCCACACTCACGCCACAGTGGATGGGGGCTGACCACCAGGACACTCGTGGGGCTCAAGGAGGCCGTGCAGGTTAAGCCTTGCACCAGGAAGCCAATGGCAAGGGCTGGGGGAAATGGTGGAGGGGCAGTTGGGGCTGGGGTGGATGAAGGGATCCTGGAACTTCTTAGAAAAACCAAGGAGCCAACACAGCGAGCCCCGGCAGGAGCCAGTGGGCAGCGGGGCAGAAGGAAGGGGGATGGCTGGACGGATTTGGCCAAATGCCCCCTGTCTTGGAGGGCCGTGCGTGGGTCTCCAACGTTCGTACGACTCAGGCATCAGCCCTTTTTGGACCGACTGAGTCAGTTCTTGCAAAGCTGAGCATGTGCCAGGCACCTTCCGAGGGACACACGTGTGTGTGATGAAAGTGACAGAAGACGCTGTCCCTGTGGGCGCCAGAGGGGCCATCACAGCAGGGCTGATTCCCTTCACGCCAGCGAGTAGCGTGGCTGGAGAGCAGCCCGGCTCCTGGCCCCTGGAGGACGGCCACCCTGCAGCGTGCTCTAGACACCCTCCCGGAGGGCCCGGCAGGTCTGTGCCCCCTCGCCTACAGCGGAAACTTGCTGGAAAACACATCTTTTACTGTTTTTCCTGTCCCAGTCTCTCCTCCCTACGCCTTCCCAGAGCGTCCTGGAGCTACTTCTCGAACAAACTGATGGCTCTGGAGAGATCACACAATAAAACGAAAACCCAAACTGGAAGTGGTGTGTGCTGGGCGAGGTGCCTCAGAGCCGCGGCTGTGGGCCTCATCGTCTGTCTCCTCTGTGTGCGGACATGTGGACAAGAGGTCACGGGGCCCCTGCCTCAGAAGCCGGGACCCCCGGGCCCTCACACCCACAGCCTGAGCCTCCCCAGGGGTGCGGACTCTAGGCTCTAGGTGTCCCTGAAAAGCTTTCTCCCTCCTGCACCCTATCACGTGCAAACCCGTCAGACTCTAAATTCACCGATGTGGAAACACCATGAAATCCCTGTGGACCACGTTGCCCTCCACACTGTTTTTTTTTTTTGGTTGTGGCCTAACCCGTTGTGGCGCACAGGCTCCGGACACGCAGGCTCAGCAGCCATGGCCCATGGCCCCAGCCGCTCCGCGGCATGTGGGATCCTCCCGGACCAGGGCGCGAACCCGTGTCCCCTGCTTCGGCAGGCGGACTCTCAACCACTGCGCCACCAGGGAAGCCCTCTCCACACTGTTTTGAAGGCAATTTGCAAGCCGTGAGGTTGGCAAATCTATCTTCTGGGAAAGTTTCCGGCACTAGCGCAAAGGAGTCAGAAAGAGCCCCGACCGGTGGAGACAAGTGGCCGGTGGGGGCCCACGGCCAGTGAAGCTGCGACAGACGGACTTTCATTCTCAAAGCGTCGTGTTTTCGCTCACACACGACAGAGAAAAGCAAGAACTCTTAGAACCAGGTCACAGCTACATCTCAGTATCAATGTTTTGCCAGTGGGTAAAAATACAGCAGTGCCAGACAGCCTCGCCATAGTTGTTGGCAGTGTCGGCTATATTTAGATTTGCTCCTGCCTTTTACTGTACACAAAAAAGAAAATAATAATAATGCCGGGCCACATATTCTACTACCTTGCCCGGGTCTCCCGTGAGGATCACAGATTCAAGAAGAAGCATGTTCTGTGCACATATATTCTCTCGTCCCACTTTCCTGTCCTGTTTTCAGGCTGCCCTCTCTAATCTATCGGTGACCCTCTGGCTCCATTTCAGTCCACCTGCCAGGATAAATGTTGAGATGCAGACTCAGCTCTCTCCACGCCCTGTCCCACCGTGACAAGGACAGTGCCAAGCTGGGATGGGATCGTACGGGACAAGAAGTTGGAAGTTGGAATCTCCTATCTCCTCTCCGAGGTCATCTGCAATTCAAGTTCTACATTTTGCTTGAAGGTTAAAAAAAAAAAAAAAATTACAGCCCCAGTAAACTAGGCGTTTAATGAAAACAGAACCCTGTGCTGGGTGAGGCAGCCCCGGGCAGGCAACGTGCTAAAAAGGAGCAGACAGCTCAACGTGACCCAAACTCTTTTTTTTTTTTTTTTTAATTATTGGAAAAAGAGACCCACAAAGGCACTCTGTAACTTGTTTCATAAGGACTTAATTTTGCTCGGCAATAACAGGGCCATTAAACCTGCTTAGAGCGGGGATTACAAGAAAACAGGAATTGCTTATTCCCTGTTCCTCCTGCCTTGGAGCAGAAACTCCTGCTGCTCTGCCCCTGCCTGCCCCGTTGCCCCGCAAAGATGGTGGGAGACAGAAAGGCAGGGAACTCGCTACCTCTCACAGGCACCCCGTTGTGATACATCAAACCTAAAATGCATTTACAACACGAGGCAGACGTGTACGTGCAGATACGAGGCCGAGGGGAAGCTCGATGAGTGTGCCGTCAGGAGACCAACAGGGTGCAGGAAGGGAGAAGGAAGCCCCATCCCGAGACCTACGGGACCACTTTGGGACAAACACTGCCTCTCCTGTAGACTTACTGTCCCGTTCCCCAATGTGAACCTGAAATCAGGCTTGCTGGGAGGGGGCTTATAATTCCCAATCTCAGTCCTCGTACCCTGTCCCCACCCCGTTCCTTGTTCTGTGTCTACCCGGGTCTCGCCCCAGTCCCCAGTGGGCTACATCGCTTCAGAAGGACAGAGAAAGGAAGACTTCCTGGGCTGAGGGCGGACAGCGGGAGGGATGCTGAGGCTGAGGGGCATGGGATGCAGGCAGCTGGCTCCCTGAGCAGGACAGACCTGGCTGTGGCCAATGTTTGTCCCCCAGTTGCTAAGTATTCATATGAAATCCTCCAAATATGAAAATCCATAGAGACAGAAAGCAGATTTGTGGTTGACAGGAACTGGGGGCAGGGGAGAGGGAGTGACTGCCCCATGGGGATGGGTGTCTTTTGGGGAGATGAGATGTTCTAGAGGTAAATGGAGGTGATGATTGCCCGACATGTGAAGGTACTAAATGCCGCTGACGTGCACACTTTAAAAAGGTTAAAATGGTGAATTTTACGTTTTGTGCGTTCTACCTAAAAAACCCCACAGTGATTTATGACGCTTTCCTCGCCTGGGATCGCAGACAGAAGTGTAAGATGTTGGCTGTGATTGTGGCCAGCCAACCCACAGAGAGTTCGATTCAATATAGTTTAAGAACAACAACATGGACCATTGAAAATAAACATCACAGAACATTAAAAAAAAAGTGGGCCACTTAGTTGAAAAAAAATAATTAAAACCCATCTGGAGAATTTAACTGAATAACTGAACCCTTGTAAGAGAAACTAAGTGCAGCGGACATGTGTTTAACCAGCCCCCTGCTCACAAATAAATGTCAAAATGAGAAAAGGATGTCCTAATACATAAAAAAGACCTAGAAGTTGCAGACAGGATGCACACTTTTCTAGTGGCTGAAGAACTCAATAGGAAATGGATGCAGGGTGCCAACGGACAATTCCTGGAAATGATAATGCAAGGATTCAAAATGTGGGAAGTTGCTTACCTTCACTCATGAGAGGACGGCTAGAAATGTAAGTTACACTGAAAGCTGAGGAGGGGACAGATGAAATGAGGGTGGTACAATGATGCCGTGGGTTGGAGCTGGAGACGGGTGTCAGGTGTTCCAGGACACTTTTCTCTCTGATGGTGTTTGTAGGTGAAATGTTCCATAATAGAGATTAAAAAAAAAATAGTCAGAGAACCATATTTCACCAGAATGGTGTAAAGTCTAAAGCCTGATAGCTTCTCTGGAAGTGGAGTTGTGGGGATGGGAAGGGTCGTCCATGGCTCTACACGCTGGTAGGAGTGCTGCTTGGTGGCTTCCATGAAAATAAAGATGCACATTCCTTTTGGCAGCAACTCCTCCCAGCGAGGTTATCCATCAACACGCCTTCGCATATACAGAAGAGCTAACGCCCAAGGTCATCCATGCCAGCATTGCAAAAACAATGTATCAATAATCACCCAGACCTCTGCTCTTATGCCCCAGGGCATTCATTCCAACTTTGTAAAGGCAAAGTATTAGCAACCATCCAAACCTTCAGATTTACCCCCCTGGTTACTTGGCCAAGATCATTCACGGCAATGCTGTAGAAACAAAGTTATCAGCAACCATCCAAACCTCTGCGATCACTCCACCCCGTTACACATGCACCATGGTCCTTCCCTACAACTGGTCCTATGTCCCTTTTCAAAAATGAGGAACCAAGCTCATTCTGTACTGAAGTGGAAACTCTCCAAGATATATTCAAAATATATACTTAAGCAGACTGCGTTCAGGGTAAAATATACATGACATTCATTTTTGCTTGGAAAGAACAGAAGTTAGTCGGAGTGATGGTTAGCTGTCAGGGCCAGGCAGGTGGCAAGCCAAGAATGAAGGGAGATTATTTTTTCACAGATCATGTTATACTTTGGAGGTTTTGATATATCTGAAGGTGGTAACAATACAGGCATTGAATTAAATATTTTTTAAATGCAAAAACTTAAATACCGGAGCAGCTGCTCAAGCTTCCATCCCGAATGACCCAAGGGCACAGAAACCTACTCTCTTCTGTTGGCTCTGAAGATGGCTCTGTTCTCACATCTGGGGTCCTGCCCTGTGTGTGTGCGGGAGGCGGGGGGTCCCGCCCCAATCACTCCCTCCAGGATGTCCCCCACATGATAGATTCCTGTTGCAGCTGTAACAAATGTCCACCATTTAGTGGCCTTCCCCCAGGACCCTCTGACCTGATCTTTGTGTACCTGGTCATCTCATTCCTGCATGAGGAATGGTCCCTGTGTATCGCTCCATCTCATTAGGACCAAGTGCAGGACACAAGGGGATTCAGGGCAGACACCGTATTGGGGTGGAAGGCATGCAGTTACGTTCATAACTCACCCATTCTGCCTCAGTCCCCGACTCATCCAGTGAGCATCTTTGAGTTTCTTTCAGGAACTCCCCCAAAATGGATACATCTAACCTATGCATGTATACCTCTTGTCAAGAATTCATGTCCTGGGTCCCAGCTTTTGTTATCGACAGAAGACAGGCAAACTAACCATCCACGGGACCCCCAGAAAGCACGCATGACATGGAAATAAATTATACAAAACGTGCCGCGGCGGGGGCGCAATGGGCGAAGCCGGCTCAGACTATTTTGGGAAAGGAAATCACAAGCTACATGGTCCTTTCTGTGTTTTCTCTCTCCGTGTGGGCATTGCTGGGATGGTTTTGTATCTTGGGTACATCTTGGAAAGGAGGAGCGAGCGAAACACCCGCTCGTTAGTGCAAGGGTCACAGGCTGGAGGTCATGGCTCACACCTGCGGGGAAGGGAGGCCGCCTAAGTTTTAAAGGCTGGAGCTTACCTGATTCTAGGAATCTATACGGAGGGGATCCCCTGGTGCAGGGGGGTGGGCAGGTTTGGCTGTTTTAGGACTCAGCCGATACAAAACTATGTATTGAGGTTGGACTGTCAGGAAGGCGTGCATCAGCGTCTCGGAAAACCCACCTGTAAGGCAACTCCGAGCTGTACATGGAGCCACAGCTTTTGCCAGAAAAGATTTCATTCATCACAGTCCGTCCAATGCACCCCAAGCTCACTGCATTTAAAAACTTTTAGTCCGGGCTTCCCTGGTGGCGCAGTGGTTGACAGTCCGCCTGCCGATGCAGGGGACGCGGGTTCG
This sequence comes from Neophocaena asiaeorientalis asiaeorientalis, assembly GCF_003031525.2. Lineage (NCBI taxonomy): Eukaryota > Metazoa > Chordata > Mammalia > Artiodactyla > Phocoenidae > Neophocaena > Neophocaena asiaeorientalis. Next base: position 413,229 of record NW_020175454.1, read on the forward strand.
TGCCCCGGTCCGGGAAGATCCCACATGCCGTGGAGCGGCTGGGCCCGTGAGTCATGGCCGCTGAGCCTGCGCGTCCGGAGCCTGTGCTCCGCAACGGGGAGGGGCCCGCATACCACAAAAAAAAAAAAAAAAAAAAAACTTTTAGTCCACGTCGTTGAGTATCAATTACCTACAACGAACGGTACCCGTTTTAAGTGCACAGTTATTCATTTTGATGAATCCATAGTAGCCGTGCAATCATTAGCACCATGAAGATACAGCTTATTTTCATTGACTTTCCTCATCCCAAATTTCCTGATTTCGTCTTGTAGTCAATCCCACCAACCCAACCTAGACAACCACCTATGCGTCACCCCACGTGAGTTGGTATTTTCTAGAATTCTACATCAGTGGAACCACACACCACGTACATGCTTTTCCTCGTCCAGCTTCTTCCGTTCAGCGTGATTATTCTAGATTCATTCATGTTTTTGAGTGCACAGTGAGTTTATCCCCTTCTATTGCTGAGTTGTATGGAACTGAAAAGAGAGGATACAGTCTGTTTACCCATTCACCTGTTGATGGACATTCAGGCGGGTTCCAGTTCTTAGGTTTTGTAAACAAAGCTGCTATGAATATTTGTCTACAAGTCATTTCACGTCCTTTACTCTTGGGTAAAAATCAAGTACGGTAAATATCCAGCAGTGTAACAACTAGATCCTAGGGTTGGTGCCTTTGTCCTGTCGCGAGAAACCATCAAACCATTTTCCAAGGTGGCTGCACCATGTCGCATCTCCACCCAGAGGTATAAGAGAGTTCCCGTTGCTCCGTATCCTTGTCAACACTTGCTATTATCCATGTTTTTAATTTCTGCCATTTTTACCACCAGAAAGATACCTTGTATTATTTATGCATTTATTTCTACGTAGTAGGTTATTGACTACATAGTTATTATGTTCTCAGAAAATATACTTTTGGATATGTTGGGGCATCTTGTTGTGGTTTTTATTTCCACTTTCCTGATGACTGTCTTTTCCTGTGTTCATTTGCCATCCATATGTCTTCTCTGATGAAGGATCTGCTCACATCTACTGCTTTTTTTTTTTGCTTTTTCAAAATTGAGTTATTTGCCATTAGGTTGTCATCCTGTGTATGAATCTGTCGTCAGATCCATGTGTTGCAAATAGTTTCTCGAAAAATGTGGCTTGCCTTTTCATTGCCTTAGAGGTGATTTCCAAAGACCGAAGTTATGTTGTTGATAATGTCACCTTTATCACCTTTAAACAAAAACAATGTTCATGCCTTCTGTAATCCACGGAAGAAATCAGTGCTTATCCAAGGGTCACCAAGAGTTTTCCTCTTTTCTTCTCATCAGTTCTATTGTTTCACTTTTACATTTAAGTTTAGGACCCCTTTTAAAGTAACTTTGGGTCTGGTATGAGGTAAGAATTGAGGTTCTTTTTTTTTTTTTTTATGTCCAGTTGCTCTAGCACTATTGATGGAAAAGACTCTTGCATTGAATTTTCACAAGTATTCCATACATTGTGGGTTGTTTTAGTCTTACTTTACAGACTAAAAAAAAGAAGAAGATTGAAGGGAATGATGTGCTTGGGTCCCCCCTGTAAGACAAGGCAGAGTGGAGATTTAGGTAGACGTGTTTGGGTCTTTGGGTCAAGAAAGACATGAGGAAGAAGATGGGATTTGATGGGACGTGGCATGGTGTACACAGAGGGCAATGGGAAGGGCATTGCAAGTAGGAAGAACAGCACGAGAAAAGGCTCAGAGGCTGGATGTGCAAGGTGGACCTCAGGAACGGAGAGGAGACAACTTCACGGGAGGTGGGTGCTCAAGGTTCCAGATGGCCAGTGAGAGACACCTGATCCTTCGTTGCTAATATACCCGTGTGTTATTTGAACTTCTGTATTCTCATGTATATTCTGACTTGCAATAGGAATTGCAAATTTGTAAAAAAAAAAAAAAAAACATTCAGGCGGGTTCCAGTTCTTAGGTTTTGTAAACAAAGCTGCTATGAATATTTGTCTACAAGTCATTTCACGTCCTTTACTCTTGGGTAAAAATCAAGTACGGTAAATATCCAGCAGTGTAACAACTAGATCCTAGGGTTGGTGCCTTTGTCCTGTCGCGAGAAACCATCAAACCATTTCCCAAGGTGGCTGCACCATGTCGCATCTCCACCCAGAGGTATAAGAGAGTTCCCGTTGCTCCGTATCCTTGTCAACACTTGCTATTATCCATGTTTTTAATTTCTGCCATTTTTACCACCAGAAAGATACCTTGTATTATTTATGCATTTATTTCTACGTAGTAGGTTATTGACTACATAGTTATTATGTTCTCAGAAAACATACTTTTGGCTATGTTGGGGCATCGTGTTGTGGTTTTTATTTCCACTTTCCTGATGACTAATGATGCTGACTGTCTTTTCCTGTGTTCATTTGCCATCCACATGTCTTCTCTGATGAAGGATCTGCTCACACCTACGCTTTTTTTTTTTGCTTTTTCAAAATTGAGTTATTTGCCATTAGGTTGTCATCCTGTGTATGAATCTGTCGTCAGATCCATGTGTTGCAAATAGTTTCTCGAAAAATGTGGCTTGCCTTTTCATTGCCTTAGAGGTGATTTCCAAAGACCGAAGTTATGTTGTTGATAATGTCACCTTTATCACCTTTAAACACAAACAATGTTCATGCCTTCTGTAATCCATGGAAGAAATCAGTGCTTATCCAAGGGTCACCAAGAGTTTTCCTCTTTTCTTCTCATCAGTTCTATTGTTTCACTTTTACATTTAAGTTTAGGACCCCTTTTAAAGTAACTTTGGGTCTGGTATGAGGTAAGAATTGAGGTTCTTTTTTTTTTTTTTTATGTCCAGTTGCTCTAGCACTATTGATGGAAAAGACTCTTGCATTGAATTTTCACAAGTATTCCATACATTGTGGGTTGTTTTAGTCTTACTTTACAGACTAAAAAAAAGAAGAAGATTGAAGGGAATGATGTGCTTGGGTCCCCCCTGTAAGACAAGGCAGAGTGGAGATTTAGGTAGACGTGTTTGGGTCTTTGGGTCAAGAAAGACATGAGGAAGAAGATGGGATTTGATGGGACGTGGGCATGGTGTACACAGAGGGCAATGGGAAGGGCATTGCAAGTAGGAAGAACAGCACGAGAAAAGGCTCAGAGGCTGGATGTGCAAGGTGGACCTCAGGAACGGAGAGGAGACAACTTCACGGGAGGTGGGTGCTCAAGGTTCCAGATGGCCAGTGAGAGACACCTGATCCTTCGTTGCTAATATACCCGTGTGTTATTTGAACTTCTGTATTCTCATGTATATTCTGACTTGCAATAGGAATTGCAAATTTGTAAAAAAAAAAAAAAAAAAGCATTATCTGCTCCCTGAAGATAAGGGTTAAGAATCTGACATGACATGTAATGTCTCCAGAAGGGATTTAGGAGAAAGGACCCCATACTTCCATCCCCTGGAAAGCAACACAACCTGATTTTTAAAATTGGGACAGCTCAGGGAAAATGGAATGAATTCCTGACATGTCAACCTGCTCTGCTCTCCTGTGTGTGGTGGCCCTCAGAAGAGCATTCTGACGTGAAGAATAAAATGTGTTGAACGTAATTTCCAAATGACAATGGGAAACTCCGGATCCTTGAAGAATCAGAGAAGTGAAGAAATCAAAGAGCTTCTGGTAGCTCTATTTTGAATTTTTTGAGGAGTCTCCATACTGATTTCTACAGTGGCTGCAACAATGTACATTCCTACCAACAGTGCACGAGGGTTCCCTTTTCTCCATATACTCACCAACACTTAATATCTCTTGTCTTTTTGATAATGGCCATTATGACAGGTATGAGGCAATACATCACTGTGGTTTTGATTTCCCTGGTGATTAATGATGTTGAGCGTCTTTTTAGGTGCCTGTTGGCCATTTGAATGTCTTCTTTGGAAAAATGTCTATTCAGTTTCTTTGCCTATTTTTTCAATCGTATTATTATTATTTACTATTGGGTTTTATGGGTTCCTTACGTATTTTAGATGTTAACTCCTTATCAAAAAATGGTGACTTTGTGAGGTGACAGATGTCTTTAGTTAACCTTGCTGTGATTACCATTCACAATATATACTTATGTCGAATCATCACGTTGGGTTCCTGAAATGAGTACAATATTATATATCAATTATCTCAAGAAAGCTAGAAAGAGATAAATCAATAAGCTTAAAACAGAAACAGGTAATCCAGGAGATTGTTGGATGCAGTGTCATTTCATCAGGAGTTCTTTGCAGACATCACCACATGCCCCCAACTTCACCGAGAGTGGGTGTCACAAGATAAAACTTCCTTTGGGACCCTTACTACACTGTGGGAATGTCAACTGGTGCAGCCACTATGGAGGAGAGTGTGGAGGTTCCTTAAAAGTAAAAATAGAGCTACCATATGATCCAGCAATCCCACTCCTAGGCATATATCCAGAGAAAAACATAATTCGAAAAGATCCATGCACCCCAATGTTCATAGCAGCACTATTTACAATAGCCAGGAGATGAAAGCAACCTAAGTGTCCATAGACAGATGAATAGATAAAGAAGATGTGGTACATATATACAATGGAATATTACTCAGCCATAAAAAGGAATGAAATAATGCCATTTGCAGCAACATGGATGGACCTATAGATTATCATACTAAGTGAAGTAAATCAGAGAGAGAAAGACACATATCATATGATATCACTTATATGTGGAATCTGAAATATGACACAAATGAATTTATTTACAGAAGAGAGATAGGGCTTCCCTGGTGGCACAGTGGTTAAGAATCAGCCTGCCAATGCAGGGGACATGGGTTCGAGCCCTGGTCCGGGTAGATCCCACATGCCGCAGAGCAACTGAACCTGTGTGCCACAGCTACTGAAGCCTGTGCACCTAGAGCCTGTGCTCCTCAACAAGAGAAGTTACCGCAATGAAGAGTGACCCCCGCTCACCACAGGTAGAGAAAGCCCGCACGCAGCAACGAAGATCCAATGCAGCCAAAAATAAAATAAATAAAATAAATAAATAAATAAAAAAGAGAGAGATGGACTCACAGACATGGAAAACAAACTTACGGTTACCAAGGGGGAGAGGAGGAGGAGGGATAAATTAGGAGTTTGGGATTGACATATACACACTGCTATATATAAAACAGATAACCAACAAGGACCCACTGTAGAGCACAGGGAACTCTACTCAGCAGTCTGTAATAACCTAAATGGGAAAAGAATCTGGAAAAGAATAGCTACATGTATATATAGGACTGAACCACTTTGCTGTACACCTAAAACTAACACAGCATTGTAAATCAACTCTACTCCAATATAAAATAAATATTGCAGTCTTGATTTGCCCACCAGGAACCACGTACAAAAATGTTCTTCACAGCCCTGCCCTAAAATAGCAACTCCCTGGAAGTAATCCAATATCCATAGGCAGGACAATGGATCCATTAAGTGTGGCATTTGCCCAGCCGGGGGAGGATGCCCTGCTCAACCTGAGGAGATGAGACCCAATGGTTTTCCAAGATGGCGGCGTCCTCCCCATGGAGGAGCCCATTCATGGCACCTCCTCCAACATTTGCAAGTGCCAGGAATCTTTATTTTATTTTGTAAATGTTTGCCAGTCAAATCGGTCTAAAAAGGGATGCCTCATTGCAGTCTTGATTTGCCCATCAGGAACCAAGCACAAAAATGTTCTTCGCAGCCCTGCCCTAAAATAGCAACTCCCTGGAAACAATCCAATACCCACAGGCAGGACAATGGATCCATTAAGTGTGGCATTTTCACCTAGTTATAGAGCGAACAAAATAAAAGGACGGCAGTGACGTGGTCTGGATGAATCTTCACAAGAGTATTTTCAGGGGGAGACGTGAGTTCCTTAAAATTACACAGGGCAGGATACACTTTTTTCATAAAGTTAGACACAAAACAGAGATACAGTAAAACTAGGTGACAAAAGAAACTGAGGCATTGAAGGTCCTCAGAAGCTGAGGAGGGTCCCTTTGGGGAGTGGTGGTCAGTGGGGGACCCACAGGGCTGGAAGAGGGCAATGCAGTGGGTTTCTGTAATCGCTAACTATTCTCGTTTTTATGACAAGTGGATGTGTCCAGAGATTGCACGAGAGTATTAAAAGTCACCTCTTACAAACTAAAGTGTGTAATTACCAGATTGTACTGGAGCATTAAAAATAACTAAAATCTTTCTCTTTCTGACTGTCTTTGTCACTTTGCTGTCCAGCAGAAAGGAACACAGCATTGTAAATCGACTACACTTCAATAAAAAACAAAACAACTAAAATCTAAATATAAAATGATATAAGATATATGTGAGTGCAGAAACCAAGGCTCCTGACCCCACTTCCTCTTTTATTATTATTTTTAAAATTTCTTTATTTTTGGCTGTGTTGGGTCTTTGTTGCTGTGCACAGCCTTTCTCTAGTTGCAGTGAGCGGGGGCTACTCTTCATTGTGGTGCGCGAGCTTCTCGTTGCGGTGGCTTCCTTGTTGCGGAGTACGGGGTCTAGGCACATGGGCTTCAGTAGTTGTGGCGGGCGGGCTCAGTAGTTGTGGCGCACGGGCTTAGTTGCCCTGCGGCATGTGGGATATTTCCGGACCAGGGATAGAACCCGTGTCCCCTGCATTGGCAGGTGGGTTCTTAACCACTGTGCCACCAGGGAAGTCCCTGCCGACACTTTTGAGTCCCTGAGGATGAGTTAAACCAATCACAACAACCCTGGCTTCTGGAGCACCTGCTTTGTTTAGGAGAAATGGAAATGTGTCCTTTTGATCTGATTTCACAAAATCTCTTGCTTTTTTCCCTAAGAACCTCTCTTTCTCTGGCACCCCGAACATCTCTACCTTTTGCATCCCCCATGGTATCCTCGTTAAAGGTCCCAACACCTTCATCTCCAGGCACTTGCAAATGCTGCTCCCTCTGCATGAACTCTCCTCCCCAAGGCTGCTGGGCAAACTCATATTCACTCTGCAAACCGCTCCCCCCGACCTGATCCCTCCCGACTCACCTTGATCATCCTGTAGAAATCAGGCTGAGTTCTTCCTCCTGCGTTTTGCTGTTGCCCCGGGTCCTGACCGCCATCCCTGGGGCACAGCACGCTTCAGGTCCTCTCTTCCACCTGAATGTTCACTTCGGGTGAACTTTCAGCTTGGCAGGGGGAGGGGGCTTCAGCTCACAGGTGGTACATGATTATAGGTGGCTTTGCTTCTCCCAGGTGAAGAATCAGCCCGAGACGGTTACTGTCTGTGATGAGCAGACAGTACATTAAAAAGGGAAAAGAAAGAAATGAACCACGGGAAGGAGGGAGTACTTTTAAGCAGTAGCTCTCTGTCATCTAGTAAACATTGATTGAGAACCTCGCCCGTGTTGGCCAAGGTTTCAGGGGGGTATTGGGAGGACTCACAAGGCAGGGTGGGACGAAGGCCCACCTCACACGGATAATAATTGCTCCAGAGTTTGAAGGAGCGATGGACCAGCTAAGCCCATTGGGAAAGAGAGATTTTATGGTCAACGTACCCGAAAGGGCCAGCAGAGCAAGCAGCTATACTCAGTACATAAACAGAAATACTTAAAGGCATTAGTATTTTAGGCTAAGAGGTATGGAAAACATGCTGACTTTTAGATTGCCTTATTTCCTGGTGAGAGGACATGAGAGCTGCTTAAATCTCACCGTAAATGCATTGGCCAAATCCCCTGCAGTGTGGCATATTCCAAGGAAAAGATACCAGGAGAAGTGACACTTTTACCAAAAGTTCTGCAAACACCCGTCTCATCCGGACAAGACCAGGCGATCCCAAAATATTTGGGAATGCTCCAATAATCCCAGCCAGACATGCTGGATGTCAAAGATTTCCCTCTGTTTCTCTGTCTCTGTCTCTCTCTCTTTTTCCCTTCTGTAAATTGAGATTTCTCTATGAGTTCTCCAGAAACAAATGTCAGGGCCCCCCAAACTTCTCAGACTCTTAATTGGGCAAAAATAAAAATCAGCATTCCAGCCTGTAATTACAGCCCTGCACTTCATTTCGTTTCGTTATTACGTTGTCAGTGTGTCCTTACAGGAAAACGCATACTCGGGACGTTTTAAGGACGGGCATAAATAAAATCTGTTTCGGGTTAGCGAGAATATTGAGTCAGCTGACCCCCCTCTGTGCTGCCTCGCTCGCAATTGTAACAAAATCTAGCACAAAGAATGTGAGGGCCGGCGTCCTTTCGAAAGTTTACACGTGCAGCCACATACATCGCTGTGGGTACGAGCACAGGTAAATAAAATTCGAAGTCCACGTGTATTAAATCGACCAGACTTTGTAAGAGGCAACTGTGGCCAGTTTCGGCTTCTATTTCTGTTACCGAGTCCAAGCTCGCTCTGCTCGCCGCAGCTCAGGCCAATAAATCGGAGACAAGGTGCTGAGGCAGGGATACGACTTTATTTGGAAAGCCGGCAGACTGAGAAGATGGCAGACGAGTGTCTCAAAAAGACCATCTTGTCGGGGTTTGGATGCCAGTTTCTTTTATAGCACAGAGAGGGGCAGGAGATGAGGAAGTAAAGTAAAAAGGCCGTAAGCTTTGCAAATATCCCCTGGAATGGCCAGCCTCGGGGAGGGGATGTGTTCATTTCTTCTTTCTTGCAGCCATCCGCAGGTGGGCAGGGTCCGGTTGCTTCCGTGAACAAGGACACTTTGGTTTAACATCCAGGCAGAGCGGCAGGGTTCCCCGAGGCAGACCACTGTGTATAGACAGTATCCTTTTCGTGAGAAAAGCGGTGGGAAGCAAAGGTTATGGTGAAAGAAACAGATCCAACGTGGAGTCAGAATTGGCTCTTCCCTCTTACATTTTGAATGCTATAAAGAAAAAAAAAAAAAAAGGAAAAGCTGGGATTCTAGGTCAGCAAGGATGGTAGAGTGTCTTAGACCTGAAGACTTGGCGAAGAGTCTGTGTTTAATCCTCTCCGCTTTCCGTTACATTTTGAAAGCAGGCATGTAGAAGCCCCAAAGGATTTGACAGCTTTGCTAAATGGTGGTCGGTGACCCTTTTCTTTTAATGGTGGTAAACTATGCATGACCTAAAATTCACCATTTTAACCAAAGCGAACAATTCAGGGGCATTTAGTACATTTCCATCATGGTGCACCCCCCACCTCTACCTAGTTCCAGAACATTTCTATCCTCCCCAAAGGACAACCCCGTCCCCACGAGCTGTCACCTCCCAGCCCCATCGCCCAGCCCCTGGGCACCAGGAATCCACTTTTTGTCTGTGGATTTCCCTGTTCTGGATGTTGCACATACACAGAGTAGGACCTCGGTTACGCTGGTGCAGGAAAAACCATTGCGCCCCCTTCCTTCCTCTGGCGTTCAGACCTGCCAAGCGTTGCAGAGAGACCCTTCCCTAAATGCTGTTCCATCCGGATGAGCGTCTCTGATACCGTCCAGTGTCTTGACCATAGGTTCAGGCTTCCCCACCTGGCTTGTCACATCTCCCCCATCCTGGGGACCAGATGTCTGAGGTCTAGGTGTCCCAGGGCTGAGCTCGCTCCAGAGGCTCCAGGGGAGGGTCCTTCCTGCCTCCTCCAGCTTCTGGGGGCTCCAGGTGTCCCTGGGCTTGTGGCTGCATCCCTCCCGTCTCTGCCTCTGTCTTCCTGGGGCTTCTCCTGTGTGTCTGTGTCTCTCCGCTTCTGTCTCTTAGAAGGACCCTGTCATGGGATGTAGGGCCACCCTCCTCCAGGAGGTCCTCATCTCAGACCCTTCACTGCATCACATCTGCAAAGACCCTATTTCCAAATAAGGTCCCGTGCTGAGGTTCCAGGTGGGCACAAGTTTTGGGGGATACTCTTCAACCCACAACACAGCGTAACCCAGGTCATACGGCTACCCTGCGACAAGGGTCTTTCCACCTGTTTGCTACCAACTTCCCACAGCGCCAATGTCCTTGCCTTGGATGCACCTGCTCTGTCTGCTTCTCCCATTTCCTTTCTGCAGTGATTTCTCCTCCTGTCTCACAATCATCACAGCCTCAAAAATCTCCTTTTCCCTGGGAGAATTTTTTTTTGATAAACAAATTATGATTTTTTTCTCATAGAAAAGCAGAAGGAGGGTGTGTGTGTGTGTGTGTGTGTGTGTGTATGTGTGTACGTGCATTTGACTGTGTGTTTTGTGTCTGGCTGTGAGGGTCTAGGGGCTGTGGTACAAAATGGTGTTCATGAGACTTGTTTGACAGGTTATCCTAGGAAAATGGAATCCATGTCGAACATTGGAAAGCAGCATAATAAAAACAAATGACACTGAGATCAACCGTTTTGATTTGGCGAAGGGAGCTCACAGGAGAGAATAAATCCTGAGCAAATAGGGACATAACTGTCTTAGAACCAACTAACTACATAGAGTGATGGGGCCATTGATATTTGGTTTTGATTGAGCTCAAATTCATTGATTACAGATTCCTAAAGGTGTAGAGTAAGCTTCAGAAGGTGAATGCACCACCAAGAAAACAAAATATATTGCAATCACAGTGATCATTCGAAATGTTCCAAATCTAAATTTATTAAATGCTTAAAGTCACTCATAGGAACACAAGTGTTTTAAGAAATGTGAAACAACAGCATTTACAAAACAAGTAATGACAACACGTCTCACTTTGGGATACAACAACCTTGTTTCCGGTATTCAGGGAACTGCTTTGAAAATCTCTGTCCAAATGCAAACAAGGATGCAATTACGCACAGCATCATTTCCATAATGGCTAAAAACTTGAAGAAATCAGGATATCCTTCAAGAGACGAATGCATGAGCAAATTGGGGTACACCCATGTCAAGGCGAGCAGAATATGCCACCCCAAAATATGTCTCTCTGGCCAAAGGATTATTTCAGTCTGATAAAAAAAAAAAAGGAATCTCAGAAAACTGAGTAGAGATTGCCCTTTCATGAAGGACGTTTACAATAGAGAAATCTCCATTTGTAAGGGTGTGTCCTTCTTTGCACCAGAAATAGAAGGATGGTTAAATCTCAAGTAATTCTTATCAATGGAGAAGTCCCCGACTTAAATCTGCAAACAGCCATATCCCTGTTTGTTGTGCTTTTCCTGATAACCTGTCATAACTGGCCTTCCCCCCTTCCCCCAAGGTCTTTCTTTTGTTTTTATCAGAATACGGTATTTAAAGTGATGGCTTTGGACTCAGTTTTTCTGGCTAGATCCCCTGTATACAGGAGGTATACATGTTTCTAAAACTTCCGTTTTTCTCCCGGTTAAAAAAAAAAAAAAAAAAGTAATGACAAGGCTAAATCTTCCAAAACTCTTCTCTCTCTCTTTTTTCATTCAGAAAGCAACCATCATCTTTTATTATTTCTGTCTGTCTCTTTGTAAAATGGAATTCTAGCAAACAGGTCTGAGTTTCCAACGTACACGAAACAAAGGGCATCGTGTCAGAGGAAAGAAGGGAGAAAAAAGAGATCAAAAGGCAGCAAAGAATTCTAGAGGAAAAATGCAATTGCAAATCCGGTGTAAACGACATCGGAGAACATTTAGAACAGCGGCTCCAGGTTAGGGAGATGATGGGCGGCTGGAACAGATCTTGAGTTTTTGGTGATTATAAACACATGTTCTGGGAGCAGAGGAAGTGGATGTGCGCGGCGGAGACCATGGCGGGGATGCAAAGTGTGGCTGAGGATGGAGCCGTGCCGAGCATTCTATCTGCAGATGCTTCGGAACTTGAAAGGATTTCCGAGGCGCTGCTTAAGTGGGTAGCCGACAGATGAATGATTGGAAAAGGAATCAGTGCCCTAGAAATTGGAAGGAAAAGAGGCACCAAGAAGAAGGCATGCATGGTTCCAGCGTCGCTGCCACGTATGAAAAGGTAATTTATGGGCCACGTAATAAAACATAAGACGGGCATCTCTTCTTTGGCGCAAGAGAAATAACTTAGGATTCTAACAACACCTCATTGTACCTTGTGCTGGAAGGGGTGGGCTTTCTTTAGTAGAAGCGTTTGGGAGTTCAAGTCTTCAAAAGGGGTCCTATGAGGCATATATCCTGAGCATGGCTCTCACTCAAGTTAGGCAATTCCCCTCCTGCCTAGAAATGCACAGAGCCAGACACAAGGACTATGAGAAATGCCCGTGGATCAGGTCAGACCCTCTTCCCCGGCGTCTGCTGTACTTTGACAAGGAAAACGTCATCCCTGACCATAGATGCATTGTCACATCAGCAGAAATAGCTGGGAAGAATCAGAGAGACCTGAGGTGTGAATCCTTCTGCCTCCTGCCAAAGTGCCATGGACCATCCACTGCAGTGATGTGGGCAGGGAAATTCAGGTTACACATCCACCTAGAGAACTGAAGGGTGAGCACAGGTAATGCCATCTTCCATGTTGGTGATGTCTGACCTCATTGTCACAAAGTGGCCGCTGCAGCTCCAGACATCATGCCCTCAAGATAGAATTCCCAACAAGAAGGAAGGGCATGGGCACAAAAGGAGTTTTTTGCCTGTTCCTCTGTTGTTTTTGTCACACACTCTCCCAAGTCTCAGTTTCAACCACAAGGAAAGGGGTTTATCTCCTGGGATGGGGGTAGGGATAACTGAGCCAAATCCGGTTTTCATAAGGGAGGGAGAGGGGGAATGACTTGTTAAGAGGATAGGAGAATGATGGGGAGGAAAACTACATGAGGTCCTGACCTTCAAGAAGCTTCCTGGGCGGAAGGAGAAATGGGGAGTGCCTGACAGCTCATGGGTCTGGGGTCTCATTTTTGGGGCATGAGAATGTCTTGGAACTTGACAGAGGTGATGGTTACACACCATTGTGAATATCCTACATGCCACTGAATCGTACACTCTCAAATGGTTAAGACGGTAAATTTTATGTTCTGTGAATTTTACCCCCATTAAAAGAAAAACCTTCTCTTTGGTAGAGGAAGATAACTTCACACATACATACATGCACTATACACACATATACATATATGCCTCTACAGCTGTACGCTCTTTTTTCTTTTAAACCTATGAAATACACTTCTTTACATCTTTTGGTACAGCAGGATATTTTCATTAAAAAATTCCTATTATATGTTTCTTTCCTTTTTGTGAGCTGTTCTTATTATGTCTGGAAAGGTTGGATAGTTTTTGTTAGGTGGTCATCTTCACATTGATAAACGACATAGGGTACCATTTGGTGTGGACGTCTTCTCACGATAGTTACTGTTTCTCTGTGGAACAAGTATAACAACAGGATTTCCTCTTCTTCCTCTCTGACCAGTGAATTGTGACCATTGCTATTACCTTCCTTAGTGTCACTTTTGCACTGTTAAACACACTTTTCTTATTTGGTTCATGGGAGAAGAGGCAACTGCTGAAGTATGTCTTAAATTTTCCTACTCTTCCTGGCTAAGTTTTGGGATTTGTCTCATTTTTTCATCAGCAAGGCGTTCTGGTCGGCCAGGTGAATCCCCACGGTTGGCTGCTATTTTCTCTGCTTGGGGCTCACCATGGGCTTTGCTGTCGCTTGCCTGGTCATCTCCTGGGTGGCCGGAGACATACGCATTTCAGTTCCTCTATGTCTTTTCATGGCTTGATAGCTCCTTTCCTTTTAGTGCGGAATAATATTCCATTGTCTGGCTGCCCCACAGTTTATCCATCACTTACGGAAGGACATCTTGGTTGCTTCCAAGTCTTGGCAATTAGGAACAAAGCTACTATAAACATCCATGTACAGGTTTTTTGTGTGGACACAAGTTTTCGACACCCCTGGGTAAATACCAACAAACTTGATTGCTGGATTAGTAATTTTTTTAGCCTACAAGAGAAAATGTACTGCATGAGACAGATTCCAAACTACGGTATCTTGACGTGTTGAAGGGCAATTTTTCAGATGGCCTGCTTGGGTATTTTAGTGTTGAAAACTCATTTTCTGTGAAAACTCCTTGATGCTCTCGCCGTCCACCTGATTTCCTACTAAACTTCAAGCCGGGTATATAAGTTCTGAGAGAGAAGATGGGTGTTAAATCGTTCTGAGGCGTGATGTTCTGGAGGCTGAAAGTGAAGGAGATTAAGTGTATAACCTGTGATGTTAAATACAAATGTGAGCATTTTTAGAGCAGATGCTAAAAGGGAGAGAGAGGGGGAATTACTTTCAAACTGTTAACGAGGGGGAGAAGAGTCAACTAAACCAAAAGGTGGCCAGAAATGAGAAAAGATATAAAAAGCAGAAACGTTATGGAATACAGAATACGATTGCAGGAAAAAAATCGAGACCTCCCCGTAAACGGACTAAAATCTCCGTTCGAGACTGGATTAAAAGTAAAACAATAAACCGCGTCGATGCTCTTCACAAGTGGCCTCCCTAAAATGTAAAGACACAGAAAAGTGGAGAATAAAATGATGGAGAAGCTAATACCAAGCAAATACCAACTAAAAAATAAAAAAAATCCAGGAGTAGTTACATCAATAGGAGACAAAACAGAATTTTAAAGAAAAAAAGTGAGTGAGAAGAGAGAAAGTCACAGCCAGATTATAAACATTTCAATTAGGGGGAAGATGTGACGGTTCTATACCTGTACGGCACTTAAGGACACAGCCTCGTTTGTGCTCATAAGGCAAGACAAGAATTCACATATTGCCATCCATAGCGAGAGGTGCCGGCACATGTCAATTTGTCATTGATCGTTTAAGCAGACAAAGGAAAAAAAAATAGGAAGCCGCACAACATAGAAACAACACCATTGAAATCCCGACGTAACATACCCAGAGCACAGATGCTCCCGGAAAGTGGAAAATGCAGGTTCTCCTCAGCCCCGCCAGGAGCTTAACCACATCTGCGAGACCTTTGTCCCAGTGAAGGCGCGTGTGCAGGTCCCACTGCACCTGCATTGGGTGGGAGGTGGGGGACATGCTCTAACCCCCTACAGTGGGCGATTTCAGACCAATGACTGTGGTTGCAGAAATGGACACACGTGATTTTGCACCCTGATTTTTTTTGCCAGTCAATGGATTGTGAGCACGTTCCTATGTTTGATGCACACACAGCAGTGTTTCCAAAAACGGGTTTCATGAACCGTCAAGAATCTTAAATAGATGTCAGGGGAAAGTAACAAAATCAAAAATAACTGTTTTTTTGAGCAAACGGTTGGAGGAAGGCTGGACCCTAAAGGATTGTGCGGGAAGCCCAACCTGGTAGCTTCTGAGGGACCCTCAGGTGGGGTGTATAGGATTCCCAACTCTATTGTCGGAGCCCATCCCACATAGGTTGTACTTGGGGTGGGGACCTCCCAGGACACGTTTTGGAAAAGCGTTGTGGTCTGCAGCGTTACTCTTGCTGGCTGTGTGGTCCTCCGTTATGAGGATGAATGATTTATTTAATCCAGTGTAAACACTGAGGATGTTTGAATATTTCCCTGCTCTGAGGGAGAGTGTGACAAGCACACTTGCAGAACTGCTTCTCTTGCAAACTTGCAGAACTGCTTCTCTGTCCTGATGTTGGTTGCGACTCATTTTCTCAGAATTGTCCAGGAAGCTTAAAAGCCTCTAACATAACCTCTGGCCCCTGGGAATCCCTAGGTGGGAGCAAAGGGCTCACCTCCAGGACATACTTGGGGAGGGAGACCGCCGGCTGCAGGATCCTGCTGTCTCCAGGTGGCCATGGGAGCTTCGGGACAGGAGGTTTGGGATTTTTTCCAACACGTACTTTGATGTAGATGAAACTTGAGGTCATTATGCTCAGTGAAAGAAGCCAGACACACAAGGACAGTGTGCGATCCCACTTATAGGAGGTCCCCAGAGTCATCAAAATCATAGAGAAAGAAAGTAGATGGTGGGGGCCAGGGGTTAAGGGGGGGGGAATGGGGGGAGACCGTTTAGTGGGGTCACAGTCTCGTTTTGGGAAGATAAGAAAGTTCTGGAGACAGATGGTCGAGGTGGTTACACAACAATGTGAACATACTTCACGCCCCTGAACGGTGCCCTTAAAAACGGTTAAAATGGTAAATTTTATATGTGTATTTAACCACAACAAAAACACTGAAAAAAAGAGCACACTACCTTGAGAAAACAACAATTTGAAGGAAGGATAAATGTCAATTTTAAAGATTTGATTGCAATTCAGTAAAAAAAAAACCCCACAACTTTATGCGTGAACTAATATCACTACTTACCAAAAAAATATGAAAACCTGGTATTCTGGATTCTGTTGCATAATTAGATTTTAAAGGAAAAATCCCAGTGGTCATGAAGAAGGACCTACATGAAGAGGCTCGGGTTATGTTGGTCGTTCCCTCTGTTGCTTGTCACAAGCATGGGCTGGCACTGTTGATTTCAATCTACTGAGTAAATGCAAGAACAGAGAGTCGTAAGGTTTGGACACGAGCTGCACAGAAGAAAATGGTCACCTCTCTACTCTGTCAGTGGTCCCCATCCATCCACCCCCATTCCACCCCTGGAGGGGACCTGACTCTGCCAGTGGTCTCCCATCCATCCACCCCCACCCCAGTGTGGAGTTGGCAGCAATAACAGTAACCAGATGGACGGATGAGGAAAGAAGAAGCATAACCACTGATTCCAGCCCCATTTCCTGTTTTCTGTCCTGAAGCTTCTCTACAGGAAAACGGAGGGGATACTTCAAAGTGCATAGAATTATGAAGCTTTATCTTAGACCCGAGGAGACTTTTAAATGCCCAAATAGTCCATTTACCGTGCATCAGCCTTGGAAAGGAAGCAGTCGCAAGAAAGGACCCTGAAGGCGGGGGAAACTTCTGCCTCTCAGCCAGGCAAGGCATTTAACACACGGATTCGACTTTCTTAACACACACTCTCAGAGACAACGGGCGTTTTCATATTGTTTGTTTTCCAGGTTTTCTAAATTTTCTTCTAAATGGCATGACCCTTCGGGAGTTCGCACCACACCATTTGAAACATCCAGGATTTACGATCCATTTTAAGACGAGGCAATGCTTCCTCCTTTACTTTCTTGGTTTCGAGTAGTTGTCTTTTCATAATATTGCGTGTTAATTGTTATCTGGGATTTGTTCCCCTCCTGACCCCTTCAACATTTGGGGTCCAACAGGTGTTCTTTCCCCTGGGTGTTCAAAGTGGAACCCGAGACAGGTCTTGCTGGACTCTGCTCCCAATCCCTCAAGCCTCTTGAGAGGATGGAGAGGTATGAATGGTTATCCACAGGACATTACGATGGCTTCAGGAACTCAGGGTCTACTCAAGTGGAAGGAATTTAGCTCAGCTCTTCCTCAAGTGTGTCTGCTGTAGCCAAAACGATGTTGGCTAAGTGCCCATGAAGAGTGACTGTGAAATGCAGGAAATCTTGCACGTACAAGTGTCTATTCTGGTCGCTGGATTGAAGTGCCTTTTTTTTTTTTTTTTTTTTTTTTTTTTGGTTTGCGGGCCTCTCTCCGCTGTGGCCTCTCCCGTTGCGGAGCACAGGCTCCGGACGCGCAGACTCAGCGGCCATGGCTCACGGGCCCAGGCGCTCCGATTTTTTTGTGGTAAGCGGGCCTCTCTCCGCTGTGGCCTCTCCCGTTGCGGAGCACAGGCTCCGGACGCGCAGACTCAGCGGCCATGGCTCACGGGCCCAGCCGCTCCGCGGCATGTGGGGATCTTCCCGGACCGGGGCACGAACCCGCGTCCCCTGCATCGGCAGGCGGACTCTCAACCACTGCGCCACCAGGGAAGGCCCGAAGTGCCTTTTTATGAGACGTTCCTCACTCACGGGTCTGCCAGGGCAGAATAGGTCGCCCCCCCTGGAGATGTCCATGGGAGATGGGACATCTCCCATGAGGCCCACGGCCTCAGCCTGTTTCCACCAGTGCTTACTTTTCATCTTCAGAACAAGAAAGCTGGTCTAAGAGACTCACATCTCCCCACTTAGAGAAATTCCTTGGAGGGTGGGGCTGTGTCCACAGAAGGGCCACCAAGTCTGGGTTCCAGGGGAGGTGTGATATCTTCACGGAGAGCCAAGTGGTCATGGGGTTCGCTGTTCCAATAGGCAAGTGAAATATGAAACTACAGTGTTCCCTTGCTCGACCTCCCACGTTCGGCTCCGGGAAGGCTCCCAGGACAGCCCCAGGGAGCCTTGGCTGAGCTGCCCAAAACCCTTGGTAACTTGGCTCCCATGGTAGATCTCACAGCTTGCTGAGAAGGAGCCCACCCTTCTGCCTCCCTGACTGGACTCCGTGCTCAGCCCATTTCATCCTCATCTTCTTGGCTTCTGTTTCTTTCATGGGATAAGTATTTGGGGCTGATGGAAACTGAACCTGATGGAAACCGAACCTGATGGAAAAGGAACTGGTGTAAAAGACAAAGACAAAAACCCACAACAATCAGACAAATCAGTAATGGCAAGGGCCCAATGAGTGACGGATGCCTCCAACAGAGGATGGAGAGGAATCGAGAAACTGGGGTATGTCTTTGGGGTATGATGAGGTCACAAGCCCAAAGCCCTCCCACGGCATGGAGAATGAGAGGGTGAGAGAGACCCCACTGCTGGTATGACAAGTACCCATGCTGGAGACAGTTTGTAGGTAGTCCCAAAGTCCACGCCTGCTGACACCCAGTGACCTCACCAGCCACATTTGAAATGCCCAGGGAGGAAGACCATTGGAAGAAAGACTAACATCATGAGATGCAAATGGATTGAGGGCTGAGGGAGGCTCCTGACTGAGAAGGAAGCTGCCCTCTCCTTGTGTACAGGCAGGAAAGACCTTGGCGATATCAGAGACCAGCCCTGGAATAAGGCAGTGGGTTTGGAAATTGTTCAGATAATGGCCTAGCACAAGGCAAGAGAAACAGGGAGACAGGGTGTCTTGTAGGGGGAAAGCCTTTCCAGCACAATAATCTCCAAGCTCAGCTCAGGGACAACGAGGATGGTAGAACCCGCCCTCATCTTCAGAGCCACCCAGTTATTTATTCACAGGACCCCAAGGTTCAGAGCAAAAGCTGGCACGTAACTCACGCCACTAAATGACTTAAGACCTTTAAGCTGGTCTTCTCTTCCCAGTATGGAGAGCCCTTACTCCCGGTGGAGTGAATAGCTCAGGATCAGAACAGATCTGTAACATTTTTAATGCAAAAATGCTGTGATATAGGATGCAGTTTATATATTGCATCTTTGCTGTGCTAAGGGATGGTGCAGAGAAGCATTTACCTTGCTGGAAGACTGGCTTCTAGGATGGGGGGGTCCCCTGTGAGCACTTGCCCGATAAGCATGGAATTGCTTAGCTGGGGTTATGGCCACGCCGGGCACTCTTTGCTAACAGTGTGACTGACGGTGTGGGCCTGGGGCTCAGCTTGACCTCTGGAGGGGCTGGAGACCGAGGTCAGCCACGCAGCTGGCCAGTCACGTTTACAAGACTGACACCCAGCAAAACCCTGACCATCAAGCTCAGCTGAACGTCCCTGCTGGCAACACCCCATGTGTGTTGTCACACGTCACTGCTGGGAGAATTGAGTGCTGTCCGTGACTCTTTCGGGAAAGGACAGCCGGCAGCTCGTGCCTGGTCTCTCCTCGACCGTGTCTCACGCTCGCTTTGCCTCTGCTGGTTTTAATCTGTACCCTTTGATGTAATAAACCCTAACCCGGGGTATAAGAGCTTTTCTGAGCTCTTCCATTGAATTTTTGAGCCTGAGGGTAATCCTTGCTGCTCCTGAACTGTAGGAACACGGTTAATATTACAAGATAAAAGGTTGGTTCATTTGCAGACATGGAAGTCGAAACAACCTGGAAAAACTGACGCATCCTCCAGGGAAAAGAAGGGTCTAAGATTCCTCCAGCTCTGGCTGGAAGAAACCCATTGCTCTCCAAGACCAAGGCCTCCTGGTCTGACACCCTTGCTGGGGGCAGGGGAGCCGAGGGATGAGTGAGAAGAGAACGAGAGTCTGGGGAGAGACATACTCCTTGGGAAGAGTTCAGACTGTTGTTTTGCGGGATCCTCTAGCAACCTGGTGTGGGCATGACTCAAAGACTAATCTTTCTGGTGGCTACGTCCGCCCACTCTTTCTGGATACTTTAGGCACATTTATGTGGTTATCTGTGCATTGCCTGACACCCTCCAGGACTGTAAGCTCTTTGAAGTGTAGGAAATTATCTCTCAGCCTTACTCAACACTAACAGTCCCCGGCTGTGAAACTCCTCAACACTTTGTGAATGATCCCATTCGTCTCTGTTTCCAAATTATCACACATGCAAAAATTTTCAAATTTTTACTGAATGCAATGAAATTGATGAGCGAAATACTTTAAGAAATAAAAATAGGAAGACGAGAGCTCAGTCTCCAAAGGACTCACTGGTTAGCTGCGGAGTTAAGTCCGAAGGATGCTGTCGACAACACAATGCGTGTACAAGAAACAAAATGTGTAGCAAAGAGTAAAGGGGCTATGAGAATCCAAAGTAATGACACGTAAGTTGTACTGAGCAATTTGGCTCAAGTGTCCAGAGAGTGGGAGAGTGGTTGCCATGCAAAGAAAAGATATTTTCTCAATGCCGTGTAGAAAATGAAGTCTGGTCAAACTTCAGAATGGAAATGAAAGATTGGAGAAAAGACCGTCACTTTTGTGGGTGAGTGCCAGTACCCACTTAGCATCTGTGAGCATGGATTGCAAGAGCATATGGCTCATTATTACTCAGTTTCTTCAAGCATCAAATTGGGTTTGGAAGGTTCTGCTGTGAACCAGTGAACACAGGAAATCTATAACGTAAACCGAAGTCAACTTTGGGTTTTAAGGAAAGGTGGTTGTGTTTTCTTTGAAGGTTCAAGGGTGGAGTCATAAGGCTGCCTTTGCTGATATTAATGAGCTCAGTTAAGAACTGAGGACTGTGATGGTGATGGAGAAGGGGAGGAGGAGAGATGGGGAGAAGAAGGAAGGGGAAGAGAAAGGGGAAGAGGAGGAGGAAGTCCCAATTCTACCAGCCCTGGAGCTCACCATCTCTTGGCGTGAGGACCATGGTTCATAATTTGCTCTTTGTGATCCTCCAACAATCTCTTCACAATGACAAGTCTCCATCATCTCTTCCCCAGGGACAGTAACCATTCAGTGAGGCAACCATGTCTATACATTGTGAATTGCATTTGTGACATTGTTTTCACGGCAGGTCTTTTCCTGTAACAGAGACTCATGAATCTGGATCTCTACTTTATTGCCACTTCCTGCTTCTGTTTATGGACCACCCAATGGAAACTCAAAGGAGTCGTCTATGGAGATATATTTCACAACCAATTTCCCCACACTGAACTTCTCGTAAAATATTTTACAGCCCACATGATAGGACAGAGAACATTCCAGCAGTTTTTCAATGGTGGAAACGCCTCTCTTGTGTGGTTACGAGTAACTCAAGGTCCTGTTGCTGTGAGCCCAGCTCTCCCTGGACCAGAAGAAAGATCACTGGCCCCACCCTCATTCTGGTGACATTTCTTTAATGAAGACATGGCTCCTCAAATGATCTCAGAGAGGTCTTGGGCAACAGGGCAGAGAACACAGGAAACCACAGGACTTTGTTCTCTTGGGTAATTTGAGGTGCTGTGGACACAGGCTTGCTTCCATCTACACAAGAAAAACCATCTTTGATTTCTCTTCTCTGCTGTGCATGCCAAGCCTGACCCACCGCCCAGGCCCTTGGTGATGGCTCTTCTTTGATGAAGACAACAATTATTTTGGTGTCTGTAAGAATTCCCTCTCCCGCCAATGCCTGTGACTCACCGGGCACAAATCCACATAGAGGCTGGGGATTGCAGGTGATTATTACGTGACCAAAAGACTCCTGTCCCCTGGGCCACCATCATTCTATAGCAGCAGAGAAACCCTCTGTCTTGACCAGCCTGGCAGCCCAACAACTCGCTTTCCAGGGTCATTTGGGGGCTGTACCCATGCTCGTCCACCCTCAGTTGATGGGGAAACAGGGGAGATGCAGGCAAAGCATCGTTTCTCCATGCTTATTATCCATTTATTCTTCGACCCCTTGTGGCCCTGCCCCTGGCTACAGTATCTGTAAATTAACTCTGGGTGGATGACAGAGTCTTGGACAGATATGTTCGCTATGTTACAGTTAAAAACATCACTCTCTGTCACCTGCTTTCCACTATTTGCATTCTGAGTCTTTCTTGGGGTTTGCTGGCTGGTGTTTCAACCCCAGTCCCTTGAGTCCTGCATCTGTGTGAGTGTTCTTGGGCTGCCATAACACATCACCCCAACATGTGGGACTTAAAATCACAGACATTCATCCGACCCCAGAGGTCTGAGATCAAGGAGTCCCAGGGCCGCGCTCCCTCTGGAGGCTCCAGAGAAAGCTCCTTCCTGCCTCTTCCAGCTTCTGGGGGCTCCAGGCGACCCTGGGCTTGTGGCCACGTCCCTTCATTCTCTGCCTCTGTCTTCCCGGGGCTTCTCCTCTGTGTCTGTGTCTCTGCTCTTCTGTTTCTTAGAAGGACCCTGTCATTGGATGTAGGGCCACCCTCCTCCAGGAGGACCTCATCTCAGACCCTTCACTGCATCACATCTGCAGAGACCCTGTTTCCAATAAGGTTCTATTCACAGGTATCAGGGGTCAGGACATAGATGTCCATACTGGAGGACACCACTCAAAACTACTGCACCCTGCTTGGGAGCCCCAGGGTGGGCACTGCGCTACCTTTAACATTCTTAAGGTCACAGCTCTCAGCTAGGAACCTGATAAATGTACCTGACCTGCAGCCGCAGTACGGGGTCAGAAAAGTCCCTCTGGGGCCATCGCTCCCGAGGACACTGGGAGTGCTGGCCACCTCACTCAACACTCAGCCGTGTGCCTGGTGCGGAGACCAGGGAGTTGAAGGCTGGAAGTCTGGGTTTCCTATGTGTGACGGGCTGCAGCCCTGCACATGTGTGCAGGGACAGCGCTGGGCCCTGAGGGGATTAGCGTCAGATGGTGATTTATTTAGGATTCAGGGATAAATTAAGAGGCAATCTTCTTTGATATCACAAATAGAACCAGGGAAATGTGTCTTGAAGGCCGATGAAAATGGATCTGGAGGCCAAATGTCTCATGGTTGATGTTTCCTACAAGGCTGTGAGGGGAGTCGGGGGTTTCTCCATCCCTCCATCCTCCCCTGTCATTCAGTGTGTCTTTCGTCGATATCTGGGACTCTGAGTCCTCCAAAAACCTGAGTCTGCAGGGTCCACGGTAGTATGTCTTTTTCTGGCCACAGAAACATTTCCCCGCCGACCACTTCTTCACACCCTGGAATCTCCTCCTAACACAGAGGGATGATTATCAACTCACCTTTCCTTTAAAGAGAAAAAAAAAATTAGAAGAGGCTGTTTAGACCGTCTTCTCTGACAGCGCTTTCAAGTAAGCGGGGAGATGCCTCTTCTCTCGTCTGAAGCCAACATGATCATTAGCCGTGGGTCTGACAGCCGAGAGGCTCCTGCGTATTTCGGCGACGTTCGTTTAAGTCAGTGTGATGTTTGAAAACACTCCAGCCCCTCACAGGGCCGATGGGCGTAGATTCAACGGAAACAAATTGCAGCATGATGTCCTGTCTCTTTACTGAGTTAATCGGAGATGCTGAAGGCAAGGCGGGAGCTGCACGCTGATGGAGGGGCCCTGGAGCTCTGAGTCCTAATGATGGGATACAGAAAGAGGCAAAGCTTCTATTTCTCCCCATGCCCAGCCCCATGCCAGGCTGGACAGGGGCTGCAATTGTCTACCGCTGGTGCAGCTGGTATTTCCAAGACATTTTAGGCACGGGGAAAACCATTCCGCTTCATTCATTAAAATACACCCAGTCTCTTGGGCCATAATGGAAAAGAATATTAAAAAAAAAAGTATATATGTGCATTACTGAGTCTTTTTGCTGTACGGCATAAATTAACACAACATTGTAAAGCAACTATACTTCAATCAAAAAAATAAATTCAATGTCTGGCTGTTAAAAAAGCAATTAAAAATTATAACAACAACAACAGTTCATCCAGTTCACCCATAATCTCAACAAAGCATTTCAAAATTCTCTGTATGATCCCTCAAGTACTCGAAAAGATTTCTTGAGCTTCTGTGCTCGCTACAGTTTTCAAGACAGAGGCTGATTATTTAGAAAATATAGATGGACAATAAATATATACTCTTGTAGGGGAGAGTTCACTATGCTTTCCTCTGATAACTGGGAAGATCTTTTTCTGTGAACCACTTCAACTAATATTCATGGCTTCTTTTTTTTTTCTAATTTTTAATTTTTTTTTTTTTTTTTTGTTTTTTA
>NW_020175454.1:437498-444494 GCF_003031525.2 Neophocaena asiaeorientalis asiaeorientalis
ATTTTTTTTTTTTTTTTTGGCTTGTAACTATGTCTATTATGAAGATACTGGGTTGGCCACAAAGCTTGTTCCATTTTCCTGTAACATCTTACAGAAAAAACCAAACCCAATACATCAGCGTCCATGGACTGCCAGCATTTGTTTTTCTCTTTAAAAGAGCCATTGGCGTGCTGGCCACTGGAGCTTTCTAGAATTTTTTCTAACTTTATAGCCACGTGTAGGATCGAAGGATGTCGCCCTGGCTTCTGAGCCAGGATCTGAATACAGGGGGTCACGGAGGTGACTCGGCCCACACGTTTGGTCCCTAGGCTATGTTTGTGAGTTCATCTCTGAGTGAGTGTCCTGGGGCTGCCATAATAAATGCCCACTAACTTGGCTTCAGGAGAACGAATTTATTCTCTCACAATTCTGGAGGTCCAAAACCCAAAATGGGTCTCACGGGGCTGACATCAAGGTGTGGGCAGGGCTGCTTCTTTCTGGAGGATCCAGGGGACAATCTGTTTTCTGGTCTTTTCCAGACTTTCTGGAAGATGCTTCTGTCCCCATAGGTCCTTCTCTACTATGACCTCCTGCCTCCTTCTTAGAAGGACCCTAATGGTTACATTTCTGGTCCACCTGGGTAATCCAGGGTCATTTCCCTAACACAAAATCATTAACTTTATTCCATCTGCAAAGTCCCTCTTGCTATGTGTCTTAGTCAGCCAGGGCTGCCATAACCAATACCATAGACGGAGGGGCTTAGAAACAACAGCACCATCCCCCGTTTGGAGCCCAGCAGCCTTTGCTTTTCCCCACAGTCTCAACCGGCCCATTAGCAACCAGAGGCCACAGCACGGCCACTCCAGCGCACCCTTTCAGTGACTGGCTGCTCAAGAGACACCAGCAAGAAGAGGTCACCCCCAATCTCTCCTTCCACTGACGAGGACCCAGAAAACCAAATTGCTCACAGGAAGTATCATGGCTGGTATTCGCTGAGTGCCTCCTGGGTTCCAACCTCTCCTGAAGTTCTCTGACCCTATTAGCTCATCTACTCAGCATGACAAGATCTGTTGTTACCCCCGTTTTTGCAGAAGGAGAAACCGAGGCACACAGAGGTTGAGCACCTGGCTCTGGACTGTACACTTAAAAATTTTTTTTATTAGATTATAGTTGATTTACAATGTTGTGTTAGTTTCAGGTATACAGCAAAGTGTATCAGTTACACATATACATATATCTATTCTTGTTTAGATTCTATTCCCATATAGGTCACTACGAGAATTGGGTAGAGTTCCCTGTTCTACACAGTAGGTCCTTGTTGGTTATCTATCTTATATATACTAGTGTGTATATGTCAATCCTAATCTCCCAATTTATCCCTTCTCCAGTTACCCCCAGTAACCGTAAGTTGGTTTTCTACATTGGTGACTCTATTTCTGTTTTGTAAATAAGTTCTTTTGTATCATATTGTTTAGATTCCACATATAAGTGATATCATATGATATTTGCCTTTCTATGACATACTTCACTCAGTATGACCATCTCTAGGTCCATCCGTGTTGCTGCAAATGGCATTATTTCAGTCTTTTTCATGGCTGCGTAATATTCCATTGTGTATATGTACCACACCTTCTTTATCCATTCATCTGTCCATGGACACTTAGGTTGTGTCCATGTCTTGGCTACGGTAAGTAGTGCTGCTATAAACATACGGATGTATGTATCTTTTTGAATTATGGTTTTCTCCAAATATATGCCCAGGGTCATGTGCTAGATCATATGGTAGCTCTACTTTTAGTTTTTTAAGGAACCTCTCTACTGTTCTCCATAGTGGCTTCACCAACTTACATTCCCACCAACAGTGTAAGAGGTGGACCCCGCACTTCCAACCACTGGGAAACATCGCTTCCCTGGAAGTACTTGCCATCGTCAGTGAGGGCTGGCCCCAAGCACCCTAATAACATACCTGCATGCCCATCCTCACCCTGCACCCCTGTCACCCTCACCTGGCTGGGTTTTTCTCCGGGACACTTATACCCGCAACCTACAAGATACCTGTTGTTCTTTTGTCTGTGTGCATGGCGACAATGTCACCTCTTTGGTGGCAGTGCTGCTCGTAGCTGCACATGATAGGCGCTCAATAAATGCTTTCTGATTGAACAAAGCATGAATTCATTTCATATCATCTTCCCCTCTGGACCCCACATCCCTTAGAAAATCCCCAGAATGTCACTATTCAATATAGCAGTCATCGCCACTGGCCACATGTGACTTTTAAATGTAAATTAATTGCAATTAATTAAAGTAAACATTCAATTCCTCCGACATCCCAGACACTTTTCCGGTACTCAGTAGCCATATGTGGCATTTTAAATGTCAATGAATTACTATTAATTAAATTAGACAATCAATTCCTCATTTGCCCCAGCTACATGTGGTTGGCAGCTGCCATATTGGACAATGCAGAATGGGACATTTCCATTTTCACAGAGGGCTCTACTGGGCAGTGTGTATTGAGTTGAACTCTGTGTTCCCAAAAAGGTGTGTGGAAGTCCTAACCTCTGACACTTGGGAATGTGACCTTATTTGTTATAGGGTCTTTGCAGATACAGTCAAGTTAAGATAGATTCTAATCCCATAGGATTATGGTTAAGTCCCCTACAGACGAAGCTTCAAGTTGCGAACTTTCAAAGATGTGAACATGCGTTCCAACAACGTCAGGCGTGAGTGAAATGGCAGCTTGCCCTCCGTCTCCCATTGCTGACGATCCTTCAGCTCTACCATCTCCCACCTCCTCTCCCTCCTCCAGGCAGTAACTCTTCTTGCCTGTTCCCTCGATGCCAGCCCCGGTGTGCCAGCTGTTGTACTGGACTGCTGTACTTTTCAATGTACGGTCCTGTAAGAATAAAAATGTTTTCTTTATTTTGTGTTTGTTTGTTTTTTATGTATTATTTGTGTAAAAAGTATTATAAACCTTACAATACAGTACTATAGAGCCGATTTTGTTCGTTGGGTACCTAAGCTAAATTTGTTGGACTTACGGACAAATTGGACTTACGGATGCACACTTGGAATGGAACTCGTTCGTATGTAGGGGACTTACTGTAATGTCCTAATAAAAAGGAAAAATTGGGACACAGACTCTCACAGAGGGAAGATGAGTTGGATGAAAGTGGCCATGTTAAGACAGAGGCAGAGATGAAATCGATGTGATCACAAGCCAAAGGATGCCACGTGCATGGGATGAAGCGTGGACAGGCAACCAAGAACAGGCTATAGGGAATCCCACGGCCACTGTCTCGGGGAGGCAGCCCAAACAGGGGAAAATGGGAGCGCCCGAACCCTCCCCTGTCTGACGGCTGATTTCCAAAGACAGCCTTCAAGTTGCTTTTCAGCTTCGGGTAGAGTCTGCCTCTCTTGTAATCCCTTAATTGTACCATTAATACCCACTGGAGAAGAACATGGGCTACACCAGTTCTGGGTCTGACCTCAGCGCAACTTGTGGGAAGGCTTCCCTTTGGTAATAAGAGCTTCTATTTAAATGGGTTGCAAGGGATTCTTCACAGTTGTCTTAAATGGAAGTCTATGCTTGTATGCTGTAACAGGGCTTCCTCACATGCATCCCAGAGGTGTTAATTGTCTCGTAGTTCGGCCTCAGAGGAAAGGATTCCGATGAGGGGGTTGGGCTGAGCGGGGCAAACGCAGTCCCTGTGAATTCTGGAGGGGCCCGTGTTATGCAGAAATGGGAGCTTCTCACTCTGCAAGGGCACTTGGTTAATCTCCATTGCAGGGTCCAGAGCCCCCATGGGATGTGCTCCCCAGGGCCGGGAGAATCACTGTTGGCATTATAGAAAGGACCCCGGATGAGCTTCTGAACATCCAGATATAACGATGACTTGAACCCTAAATCCTGCACATTTTCCTTTTTTTTATTTCCTTCACATTCGAATCCAAAGAAGTGTGAATGCTTCATTAAACACACACTCTGAATTTTTACTTAGGAGGATTTTTTTTTTTTTTCCGAATTGAGTGTGAAATGTTAGCACTCATTGATCAAAAAATATTGGTGATCGCTTTGGGCATGTTGTGGAAATAGGATGAAAAATGTGCTTCAGAATATCTGATACTTAGAAAGAGGAGAGAGATGAAAACGTACAACTTAATCAAAGTGAAATGACTTTCTCTAAGGAAATACCAGGGATGCTATGGGACCCATTTAGAGAGTTACAAGATAGAATGGAACGTTGAGGTTATTAAAGAAAATCAGTTAACTAATTTTACCAGATATCAGGGGAAAACGGTGAAAACTAATTTGTCTGGACCTGAAATGTCAGAACGTCTTTGGTCGACGGGGAAATGATCCTCTTCAAGGCTTGACAGAGAACATTCTAGCTGGCCTTTCACAGTTTTGGGTAGCTTTAGCTAAAAGTCAGGTGAAGTGAGCTGAAGTGGCATTATGAAAGATGACAGCTTTGTGGGTTTCATGTGCCTTGGGGTTGCCTTTGCGTTGGATGGATGTTTTGGAATAAAATGGGTAATTAGCCAATTATTGGAGGCACACAAAATACGGAAATCCACATAGCTGTCATTCCTGTTGGCAAACTCAGTTCCTGTTAAGAACGAGTATTGGAGCAATTCATTGGGAAGAAATTCAAGCCAAGGGAGAAATTGCCTCAAAGTGGCACGAGACAGGTGATCCAGGATGTGACCAAACTGTGGACCATACTGTGAAAGGTGACAACACTAGAATCTGTGCCATCAATGATCTCAGTTTTCTCCAGGGCAGCCGTTCTCTATTGGGGGTGGTTCTGTCTCCAGGAAATAAACTTTAGTCCTAGGACAATAAATTTATCAACAGAAAAAATTTAGAACTCAGCTATTAAGGTCTTTGGAAGTCTACTCCATTCTTCAAGAATCTTTAGTGCCTTTTGGTGGTTTCCCCGTAGTCTTCTGAGAATTCCCCATCTGGTCACACATTCCTACGAGAACATGTTTTATATGTTTTATGATAACAAGGATATCGAGCCTGGTTGAGCCTACAGGCAGTCAATACCCTGACCTCATCGAAGAGCCATTTATGGTATTGTTGATTCCAAAGCTGTCTTGTTTCCCAATGAATGAATACTTATATTTTTACAAGACTGCAGCAAAATTCTGTAGTTTCCACAGAGCTGAACACACACGGACAGCTTATGAGGTCGACAGTATTGATGAGAATTAGTAAGTGAATCTAAGAAGGTCTTGAGCTTCTTAGAGGTTTCCAAGAGGTGTACCGGCAATGGAAATTCAGGAGAGCAGAAGGAAACAAATGTGGAGATGGGGAAAGTGTCAGAGAGAAGTTGGGAAAATATGAACCTCCTTAGGTAAGAACTTTAGGGAAAAAAATGGTATTTCAAGCAACCCTAGTGGTTTTTTTTTTTAACGAGTCTTTTGTTGTGGTTTCTTTTTGTTTTTCATTGAAGTATAGTTGATTTACAGTATTGTGTTAATTTTAGGTACACAGCAAAGTCATTCAGTCATATTATGTATATATTTCAGATTCTTTTCTCTTTTTTTTTCTTCTTTTCTCTTTTATTGCAAGATATTGAATATAGTTCTCTGTGCTACACAGCAGGTCCTTGTTGTTTACTTTACATATAATTGTGTGTATCTTCTCATCTCAAACTCCAAATTTATCCCTCCCCCTCCTTCCCCTTTGGTAACCATAAGTTTGTTTTCTATGTCTGTGAGTCTATTTCTGTTTTCTAAGTAAGTTCGTTTATATCGTTTGTTTCGATTCCACATATTAGTGATATCATAGGATATTTGTCTTTCTCTGTCTGACATTTCACTAAGCATGATGTCCTCCAAGTCCATCCATGTTGCTGCAAATGGCATTATTTCATTCTTTTTTATGGCTGAGTAATATTCCATTGTATACACGTACCACATCTTCTTTATCCATTCGTCTGTCAGTGGACATTTAGGTTGCTTCCATGTCTTGGCTGCTGTGAGCATTGTGGTGCATGTATCTTTTCTAATTAGAGTTTTCATCTTTTCTAGATATATGCCCAGGAGTGGGATCTCGAATTCAGCAGAATGTTTTGGGTTGTCTCCTTTGGTTTCCCTGATGATTAGAACCTGAACACCCCATGAATGATTGAGCCCCACGGTTTCAGCTTGTCCATTACAAATCCAGAGGCGCTTAACACAACAGGAACTCATTCTCACTCAGTCCTGGCGACAAGACGTCTGAGATGAAGGTTTGGGCAGGGCTGGCTCCTTCTGGAGGTCCAGGGGAGAATCTGTCCCATCCTTTCTGCCAGCTTCTGGGGGCTGCATGTAATCCTTGGTGTTCTTGGGCTTGTAGAAGCTTCACCCCCATCTTTGCCTCCATCCTCACATGGTCATCAGTCTGTGCCTGTCTCTGTCTTCACCTCTTCTTCTTGCAAGGACACCAGTCCTGTTGGTCAGGGTCTACCTCAATGACCTCATCTTAACTTGATTACATGTGTAAAGGACCTACTTCCCAATAAGGTCTCACCCACAGGAACTAGAACCCAACTCAACCTGTAACACTCGGCAACACCTTGAGGATTCAGAAGGGCTCATGTCTCACCGTGTCTAATGTGTTTCCACTCAAGCATACTTAGCAATCCATTCAGGCTCATTTACGGGTTTTGAACTTTTGCAATGTCTTCAGTCTTTCCCAGAGGCTGCAAGAAGCATGGACAGACTTTGAGAGATGCACATTTTCGTAAAGCTCACTTGGATAGACTTTACTCCATCCTTCGCATCCCACCAATATCCTGGAGAGAATATGAAAAATTAAAGAGGAAGAAGGTCCATCCCTTCTCCCCAGCAGCTCTTGCCAGGCATTGCACGGACAGGTGGGAAATTCCTTATTCGTCCCCTCCTTTCAGGTGGGATCTCCATGGGGAGGAGACAGCTGGAAAGGAAACCATGGCCTTTGTGGGAAACTCTCCAAAAAAATGATCACAGGCCAGCTGGAGATGGACAACAACGTGAGTTAAGACC
>NW_020175454.1:444673-479024 GCF_003031525.2 Neophocaena asiaeorientalis asiaeorientalis
ATCTGTCCCATCCTTTCTGCCAGCTTCTGGGGGCTGCATGTAATCCTTGGTGTTCTTGGGCTTGTAGAAGCTTCACCCCCATCTTTGCCTCCATCCTCACATGGTCATCAGTCTGTGCCTGTCTCTGTCTTCACCTCTTCTTCTTGCAAGGACACCAGTCCTGTTGGTCAGGGTCTACCTCAATGACCTCATCTTAACTTGATTACATGTGTAAAGGACCTACTTCCCAATAAGGTCTCACCCACAGGAACTAGAACCCAACTCAACCCGTAACACTCGGCAACACCTTGAGGATTCAGAGGGCTCATGTCTCACCGCGTCTAATGTGTTTCCACTCAAGCATACTTAGCAATCCATTCAGGCTCATTTACGGGTTTTGAACTTTTGCAATGTCTTCAGTCTTTCCCAGAGGCTGCAAGAAGCATGGACAGACTTTGAGAGATGCACATTTTCGTAAAGCTCACTTGGATAGACTTTACTCCATCCTTCGCATCCCACCAATATCCTGGAGAGAATATGAAAAATTAAAGAGGAAGAAGGTCCATCCCTTCTCCCCAGCAGCTCTTGCCAGGCATTGCACGGACAGGTGGGAAATTCCTTATTCGTCCCCTCCTTTCAGGTGGGATCTCCATGGGGAGGAGACAGCTGGAAAGGAAACCATGGCCTTTGTGGGAAACTCTCCAAAAAAATGATCACAGGCCAGCTGGAGATGGACAACAACGTGAGTTAAGACCGATGGTGGGTGTCTCCTTGGTTCCATCTCTGAGTCACTGAAGCAAGTGTGGAAACAAATAGTCAATGGTGGCCATTATTTCCGAGTCCCAGGTCTGATAAACCATGCAGCCATGACCGTCCTGGTGTAAGCTTCCTAGAGGACACATCTGAAAACTTTTTGGATGGTCTTCTAGAAATGCTGCTTGGAAAGGCATGCGACTTGATCATTTTTATCAACATTAAGGCCTTAATTTGAAATAGCATTTATTGTAGGTAATGTGGTAACAGGGGATGCTTAGTGACCTCCAGATTCCACTGGCGTTTTTCTATTTGTTACCCAGATGTCTTGTAATTTTTAAAAAAAATAATTGTAAAACCAGGTGCATTGACAGTCTAAGCGCCCACTGACCAATGAATGGATAAACAAAATGGGATATATATATATTTTCTTCCTATATGTGTATTATATTTCTTTCTAGATTTTGTCTATATACTCTATATGATGTATTTTATATATATATAAAATTACATATATAATCATAATATTATAAACATAATTGTATACAATACACCCTATAGAGTATATATAAAATATATAAAATATATACTCTATATGGTGTATTATAAATAAAATACACAGAAATATATAAAAATATATATGCATATATAAAATATATATTTGTACTATATATAATATATATATTATTATATATATAAGATTTGGCCATAAAAAAGGAAATCCATTTGTGACAACACTGGAGGGCATAATGAAAGCATTATGCTCAATGAAATATGCCAGACAGAGGACAAATACTGCGTGATCTTACTTACATGTGGAACCTAAGAAGGTCAAACTCGTAGAAAGAGAGAATAGACTAGTTATCCGGGACTGGGGGGCGGAGGGAAATGGGGAGGTGTTGGTCCAAGGGTAGCGTTCTCACTCCATTCAAAATGGTACCCGTGTGAGGTGACAAATGTGTTCCTTAGTGTGACTGTGTGCGGTTATCATTTTACAATGTGTGTCAAACCATCCCCTTGCACACCTCAAATATGTGCAACTTTTGTCAGAGGTACCTCAATAGAAAAGGAAATAGACGAGTAAGAAGAAAAGAAACCGCCAGATGTATCTATGAAGTATGACTTCGGGTCACTTCCGAACACTGTGCAGGTCAGCAGGTCCGTGGAACACAGATTCCACGGGCGCTGGAGTCCCCGCGTTAAGTGAATGTCACACAGACCTGGGATCTCTGGGCTTCCCGGGAGGGAGGAGGGTCATTTAAACAACTTCTCAAAACAGCCAGCCTTTTCTTTGGCCAGTACTTATAACGATGCCACACGACTTGGCAAAGTCTGCTTGGAATTTCACTTCCCATGACGGTTTTCCCTGCAACGAGATGAGGGTCTTGATTTATAACTTCCAATCGC
The DNA here is from genome assembly GCF_003031525.2 of Neophocaena asiaeorientalis asiaeorientalis. NCBI lineage: Eukaryota > Metazoa > Chordata > Mammalia > Artiodactyla > Phocoenidae > Neophocaena > Neophocaena asiaeorientalis. The sequence goes on from NW_020175454.1 coordinate 446,813, forward strand.
ATTGCTTTTCCTTTACTGTAAATCGGCCCTCTTTAAAGAGAAGAATATTTATTTGACTACTTGGAAGACAATGGCATCCATCGGGTATCTTCTGGGTAAATCAATTCTTCCTTTCTTGGAACTTCAGGTGACGCTTCTTACTGAGAAGACTCATAAGTCAACACTGACCTTTTTCCTTGGAGGTTTCTGTTTTCTGAAGCCCTTGGAACTTTCCAGTAACAACTTGTTCCGGTAACAAGTTGTTGTTTTAATTTACATTCGTCGAGCTAGTCAAATGCCCCATGGTATCGCCTGTTCTCCATCGAGAGGCGTTTTGTGACCCCCAAAGGGTTAATGAGCCGACGAGGCTCAACCCCAGAATACCCTAGATCCAGCATCTCCGACGCTCCGCCCTTTAAATAGACCCAAGTTTTATTTCCTATAAACAGTTTATTTTCCGGTGAGATTGATGCTGTTAATATTAGCTTTCAAAATGACAGATTAGTATCACCAGTTAATCAGGGCTATTAGCAGATAAATATCTGTAATTCGATCACCAGAGTAATTTCTTTTCCAATAATGCGATTTACAAATGCAACCAATTAAGTAATTAGCTTACATCTCCATAGATTACCAGTCCTCGGCGCGCTCCCTGGCGCCTTTGCCTGCAGATTACCCTGGGTAATTAGAAGCAGCCCCGCTTGTAACAAGCACCCCGAGAGCTTCGAAGCACCCTAAACCCCGTTCCCACCATCCATTCCCCTGTCCCCCCCCCACAGAACCCTCCGTGGGCTCTGAGCACAGCTTGGAAAACGAAAAGTTCCTCCAAAGTCCCATGTTTCCCACCAGAGATGGACACCCAGGGCCACCCGCTCTTGCTTTCTCATTAGTCTATGCACTGGAACTTGCTCTCTGAATTCTCTCTGGTGGAAAGCGTGCATCTTTGGCAGAAGAACGAAGAATATGGTAGAGGGATTCAGAACGCACCGCAATCAGGAAGAGAAAAATCCAGAGACACAACGTCGCTGATGAAGGAGGCACCACAGCTTACTAAGCTGTGCATTTAGGGTCAGTAGGTTCTCCTGCGTATGTCTTAGCCCCAAGAGGGGGAAAGAGGCTGGCGATATCAAGTAATGGGAAGGATGTGGAGGGAAAGTGGACCTTGCATCCCTTTCTGGTGAGAGAGGAAATTTGAACACGCATATTAGAAGACTATCTGGCGGTATCTGCTCACGGTGAACATACACTCAAGTGATGACCCAAACATTCCTTTCCTGGCAGTGTGTCCATCAGAGCGGAAAACCCATGTGCTCTGACACACAGGATGCCTGGATTCCTACAGCATCTTGATTCATGAGGTCCAGCTGTGGAAACCCAGGGGTCCATCCAAGGGGACGTGGGTGAATCCATTTTAGTGCGTTCCTGTCACGGGAAAACAGGCACACCTTGTTCCATTGCGTTTCCCAAATATTGCTTTTTTTTTTTTTTTTTTTTTTAATTTTAAAGTTTAGAAGGCTTGTGGCAACCTTGCATTGAAAGTCTATCGGTGCCATTTTCCCAAAAGCATCTGCTCACTTTGAGTCTCTGTGTCGCAATTTGGAAATTCTTGCACTATTTCAGACTTCATTATTACTATATTTGCTCTGGTGATCTGTACTCAGTGGTCTGTGATATTACTCGCAAACAGATGACAGCTTGCTGAAGGCTCAGACGATTGTTAGCATTTTTTAGCAATAAACTATTTATTGTATGTGTCCTCCCTCCGTGGGGCAACTTTGGGTTTCTCAGCGTGACCCAAGGATCTGCTCTGCTAACAGGGGGTCTTTGGTTCCTTCTACACGAAGCATTCTTGCCGCTCGGTGCCAACGTAGTGAGGTCAACTCTGAGTGAAGAGAACGCCCTACTTTAAATGAATAAATACATTTTTAAAGGTGTAGGGTTACAGTTGTGAATGCTCTAAATTTAAGTCCCAGGGACAAAGCCTCCTCCACCACCTGCCTGATGTGAGCTTGGCCAAACCAGGGTCCAAAACGAAGGACGTCCAACCCCAGCCCAGCTCAGCCTCGGGTTGAAGAACATGAACATTTTAGGGCAGAGAGGCGAACACGTCATGGGGTCATGGGGGGAGCTGGAAGGGTCGCTGGTCCTCAGATTCTCAACCTCACATGTTTTTGCACATGGATGGTGATGCAGGTGAGTCTCAAAGTGACCCAAAGGTGTTAGTCAGGGTTCTTCAGAGGAACAAAACCAATAGGATACAGATACAGATATAAATGTAGATATAGCTGTAGGTACAGATGGAGGTAATTAGAGAGGGACAGACAGAGGAGCGATAGATATCTAGAAAGAGATTTATTATGAGGGATTGTCTCAGATGGTTATGGAAGCTGAGAGGTCCACAGTTGGCCGCCTGAAAGCTGATGACCCAGGAGAGCAGTTGGTATAAGTTCCAGTCCAAACCTGAAGCCCCATGAACCAGGAGCTCTGATGTCCAAGGGCAGAAGAAGATGAACATCTAGGTTCAAGTAGAGCGAATTCTCCCTTCCCTCATCTTTTTGCTCTCTTCGGACCCTCAGCTGATCAGACGAGGCCCACCCACCCTCAGAGGACCATCTGCTTCACTCAGTCCACTGATCCAAATGCTCAACTCTTCCAGAAACACCCTCCCAGACACACCTAGAATCCTGTTTAACCAGCTATCAGGGCATCTCTCAGCCAAGTCAGGTTGACACGTGAAATTCATCATCGCGGAGCCCCACACAACCAAACATCAAGACCTCTTCCTTCCCCGAAGCTAACACATCAAACATGGGGAGATATGCCTTAAAGAGAATTTGGATGGAGGCCCTCTTGGGTTTAGAAAGCCAAGCCATCTCAACAAGTGGGTATTAAAAGATGCCTTTCCCCTTCTGCTCCTACAGCAGATGGGGGTCAAAACAGTGAAGAGCAGACACACTTATGTCTCCAACTGTCTACATTTCGCCTCGTCTGGCTGGGATGGAAAGAGTGTGACCCAAAAGCTCCCGAAACAGATGTGCAGATGATAAGGATCAGGGGAAACCCGAGAGAGCAGAGACAGATGTTCTGCTGTTCCCTACGAGGGAAGGGTGTAAGCCCAGCCACAGCCTGCTTCCTTCTGGGACGTAATAAGATGCTACGACGTGACAGCTCTGTGGGATCCAGGTACCAATGCTCCTGTTTCAAAGCCTTGAACCGTGAGTTGGAAGCACCGCATTTTCCAGCAGATCAGAGAATGATTTAAATTGGAACGCCTCCAAACAGAAATCAATTCTCTTGCAGGAGAGGTGAGGGTCGGGTTCACAGCGGCAATCAGGGCAGGTGTCAGCTTCGACGGGCCATCACCGGGCACGTCACGGGTAGCAGTTCTGCTTGCATCGGTCCGGACAGGCGGCCGGCAGCCCCAAGTCCTCTGATTAATATGGGCCTCCACGTGCGTTCGGAGAGCTCCGTCCCCGAGTGTCTGCACATCTCCTCCGGTTGCCCTGGTAACTGCCTTGGAACACAGGGAGCCCGGCTCTGCTCCGCCCCCCCTGCTGCTGATGTAAGGGACCGCAGGGGCACACGGGCAACTCTGCACCTCACCTGTCAAGGCGGCAGAAGCTCCGTTTGATCACGCCAGCCGCTCGTCCCACCAAGACCATTCATTTGGTAATGATAGGATCCTGCTAATTTAGTCAGCTATGGAGATCCTCGGGGAACCGTACCCCTAGATCTGCCAGTTCTTATCTGATTTTCATCTCCAAAGAGGACAGGCTGGAGTTGGGCGGCGTGGAAGGAATTGCAGATCTATTTCTTTCTAGTAAGAACAGAGCCCTGAGTGGTCAGCATGGTACGTTCCCCACCATCAAGTTCTCAAAACACAGATCTGCGTGATGGCGCTCTCTCTGGCTACCTTCTGAATTTGCCAGAAAGGGCATGGCATAGAACGCCCCCGTTCTAAACTGTGTCCCTCAAATTCCTGTGTTGGGACCCCTAACTCCCAGGACCTCAGAATATGATTATATTTGGAGATGAGGTCTTTAAAGAGGGGATTAAGGTAAAATGAGGTCGTTAGGTTGGGTCCTGTCATCCCATCCCTCAGGACAACCCAAGGGGTTTAGGAGCTCTTTGCCATGAACCAGGTATGAAGACCAAATATCTATTTCTTTCTTTTTCTTTTTTTTTAAAGTACTTTTGATTGGAAAAAGTTTAAAGTCTTTATTGAATTTGTTACAATATTGCTTCTGTCTTATGTTTTGGTTTTTTGGCCACAAGGCATGTGGGATCTTAGCTCCCTAACCAGGAATCAAACCCGTGCCCCCTGCACTGGAAGACGAAGTCCTTCCCTTCTAGTCTCTGGACCCCCAGGGAAGTCCCTCTTTCCTTTTTAATTAAAAAAAATTTATTACAGTATAGTTGATTTACAACATTATATTAGTTTCAGGTGTTCAGCATAGTGATTTAGTATTTTTGCAGATTATAATCTATTAAAAATTATAAGACAATGGCTATAATCTCCTGTGCTGTACAATATATCCTTGCTGCTCACCTATTTTATACATAGTAGTCTGTATCTTTAAATTCTATACCCTAACTTGCCCCTCCCCCTTCCCTTCTCCCTCTGGTAACCATATAGAAAACTGGTTTGCTTTGTATATCTGTGAGTCTGTTTTGCTATGTACATTCATTTGTATTTTTTTTAGTTTCCGAATATAAGTGATATCATACACTACTAGTCTTTCTCTGTCAGACTTATTTCTCTATTTCTCACCATATGACAACCTCATACCAACATTGCCAGGTTCACAGGTGAGCTTCGAGCCGACAAGCAGGCAGCATCCCACCGTCTCAGACGTGCTGGTGTGTCTCAGCCCAAGGAGGGATCTGGAGAGGCTGGTGGATGGCAGAACCATGGACACCCGTTTCTTTCTCTCTCATGGGTGCAGGTGGGTGCAGCATCCTTGTTTCACAATGCTGGCAAGCGGGCAGAGGGGAGCTCCCTGTGAATCCCTCGTCTTCCTCCAGGGGCAAGTGGTCCAGCCTGAGAATACTCTTTCCCTGCAAGACAGCAAGAGAAAATGCCCAGCGCTGGGAAGGGCCGGCTGGCACTGGGCGCGCTGGCCCTCCTGCCTACATTCCATTGGCCAAGGCAAGTCCTCCCGTGAAGAACCAGCACTGGGGATCCTGTCTCAGGATCCAGACCCAGACCGGGAGGACCATTCTCAGATGGTGCCCCTGCCAGCAGGAAATGATGTGCAATGTCTGTGTTCTGCAACCCCCTCGTGAGTGTGAAAACACTCTTTCAAGCAAAGTTCCGAAGGGACAAGGAATTTAAAAAGATGGATGTAGAAAGTGCGATGTCCTGAAACTGGACAAGAGTTTGGGACGGGGATTAAAAAATAAAGCGTTGACCCATTGGCTGTGTGACCTTGGGAAACCACATCATCTCTCTGAGCTTTAGCTCCTGTGTTTGTGAAACATGGCGGGTGGGACTCCATAATATCTTGGGGTCTTTCCACGTCTGCCATGTTTTGGGCCAATTATTGGCCAACAGGGACACTCCTGGTGTGAGTGAGTCTTGGGAGAGCCAGATGGATGTTCGGTGTCTGCCTCTGGCTTTGGGTGTCCTGGGGCCTTGGGGAGCGAGAAGCCACTGATGGTAATCCAAGTCTGGCCTGTCCTGGGGCTTCCTTTGCATCCGAATCACAGTTAGCAATTTCTGCATGAGAAAAACCAAGTCTTTTATGACCACTTTCCTCTACATCCACCCAACCAGCCTTCAGCATGATCTGACTTTCAATATTAAACATCCCATCTCATAAAACGTGTATCTGACAGGCATCAACGCTTCACGTTCCACCTCGAGCTGAATGGTTGGAAAACACGCCCGAAGTGCGCAGACCTACACCCCCTCCAAAGCTCCATACGAGGCCATCTGTCACATGAGCTCTCCTGCTGTCGACGTGTGCTGTTTGCCGTTAGCGCCTTCACAGAGAGCCTGGGCTGCACGGGACCCATCGTAGAGACGTGTACCTTTATTTTTATGAAGGAGGGTAATTGTTGTGCTTTGAAAGTTAGACTCCGACAGGAAAAACGAGGCTGTGTTTGCTGGTAAGGTTCTGGAACTGGCTGGATTATTATTCAAAATCCTTCCACCCTCATTCATTCCCTCCCTTGATTCTCGGACACCCCAGAGCTAAGGACAAAGTTGCATGGATGCCACGCCAGCAAGACAGTTACTTAATAATACCATCAGTTCCTCCAGCAGGAGGTCCCGACGTCCACGATCCGGCTTCTCATCTACTTCCACCATAGACTCTGCCATTGTTTCTGCCCATCGTTTAGCTTCACCTCTGTATCAATCACCCAAACTTCTTCAGAAAGGAGGGGATGAAAGAGGGCTGAGAAGAAACACACCCCCCCACCCAAGCTTACAGTGTGGTGGAAATCCCCGGGCCGCATAATTAAACCATTAACTCAAAGACCCCAGCGTTAGGATTTCAACGCATTTCCCTTGCTCACCAACCAGGTGTTCAGTCATCCTAATAAAACGCTGATGCCAAGTATGGGATGGGGATCGGCGGATTCCTGAGGCTTATGGCCCTTCCAGCCGACTCGCTGTGTGGCCTGGTGGAGCTACGGTTGTTTCCGTGGTCCACATGAAAACTGGCAAGGCCGCCCGACCGCCCACCGCAAGACCTACCTCACAACGCGACTCGGTGCCATCCGAGCCCTGCGTCCTTCCCCCGCCCCCCGCCCCTCCTGTTCTGACGGGCGAAGCCTGCAGCCTCGTGCCCTTCTGAGACAGCTGAGGCCTTCAGCCAGAGTCAGCCAGACACCGGCGGGGCCAGCTCCGTCCAGAAAGCACCCCAGAATCTCCACGTCCTTCTCAGCCTCAAAGCAATGCATGTCCGCATCCCATTCCGAAAGCTCTCCTGATTCGCCGGCAGAAAATGTGTCCGAGCCCATTTCTTGGGACTCCCACCCCCAGCCCCAGGGCATCTCATCACTTTCGCAGGATGGGGGTCTTCCTCCTGGTGACCAGGTAGACTCTTAACATGACTCGTGCCCTCAGAAGAGTCTGAAAGTTCCCGAAACTTTAAGGTTCCCTTTGGAAAGGCGTTCCCGTGACATCAAATTGATACAGCAAAACAAGGACCTACTGTAGAGCACAGGGAACTCTGCTCAATATTCTGTAACAACTTAATTGGGAAAAGAATTTGAAAAAGAATAGATACATGTACATGTATAACTGAATCCCTTTGTCGTACACCTGAAACCAACACAGCATTGTTAATCAACTGTGTTCCAATATAAAATAAATAGTTAAAAAAATGGATACAGCAGGATCCATATCGGTTTAAGATGAAAATAAATGTGATGTCAGTAGGGAAATGGAGGAGAGATTAGGAATATTTGTATAGGGACAGATAGACCCCCTTGCAGGGCACGCGTTTCGGGTCAACGCCTCAACAACGAGCGTCAGAAGGAACACATTGTAACTGTTTCAAACATCTCTGTCCCTGAGTCACACATTTCTGAGACACTTTCTTTTTGGTCCATAAACATTGCACAGTGATAAGAAAACCATGAAACCAATTCACATCTCAAAATTCAGGTGTGAAAACACAAGGAAAGAAGATTATAGGTGCAAAAGGGATGAGTTCCCTACACACTCCCACGCAAGAGGGATACAGCTCAAAACGGGGGTGCCAGTCGAAGGTCCCCCAGCGAACGTGTACAAATAAAAACTGGGACTCTGAGGACACAGTGGGCAAAGCCATGCACTGGAGCCAGGGGTTCCCATCTTCTTTCCCTACACTGTAAGCATCATTCCTGGAAACTTTTAAACTTGTGTCTCTTGCAGAGAAAAGGTTACTCCAGCCAGCCCTTTCTGAGGATTTATTTCAAATACATGATGACATATTTTGTAATCGGTGTACAGACATGGAGTCCAACACTGAATGCTGCTGTATTTCCAAAACGGTCTCTGACTTTAGAATAAGGATCAAATTTTAAAAATGTAACCTCCACGTTTGTTTGGGGAGAATGTTTTTGATCAGCCCGGTGGATCCCTGCCTGGCAGTTTCAAGTTATCACAGGTGTCAGGATATATTGACATGTTTAATAGGCTTGGTAAAGCCCCGGCGAAGACAGCCTCTGAAAAGACACAGGTCACTGCTCTTTCGAATGAGGACCCAGACAGGAGTTTTTCCTGTGCCTGGAGAGAGGGACGTGCCTCACCTGAGGATGAGACGTTAGCTTCTTACAGGTGGATCTGGTACCCTTGGCCCTACCTGAGCATGGGCTTCACTGGGCAAAGTTGAGTCTTGCACAAATCACGACACGGACCCGCTTCTTGCTGCAGACAGACTCATTCAAACTGAGCGTGGGGCTTGAAATACTCCAGAGGAGATCAGAGCATTTGAAACATACCCTCTAGAAGGGATTATCCAGGTGATGCCAGTTCACAGGTCTGCACAGAAGATGAAGAAGACTGAAAGCAGAACAAGCAGAGAGCTGGTGGGAAAGCACAAGACTGGATGGGTTTCTTCTGAAAATATGACAAGGTATGAATACAGCACAGACGGTTCAAATTTCCCCACCATCCCTCTGACAGAGGGACCTCAAGTCTCCGCCTCTCAGGCATTTTAAAAAAGTGTAAATAGAGTCTGGTTGATTTTAAAAACATATTTCACTGGTCCAAATTTTAAAAATTTATTTTGTAAACATGAAATAGCTTGCCTAGACAGAGGGGCTTAGAGAGTGGATGGCAACGAAATGAATTTCTACTGTTTCACGTTCTGGTAGAAACAAAATTATGTAATACAGTTCAAGTCTACTATTGGATCAGTCAGATATTGTCTTCTTACAAAATAGCTTTTCTGGGACCTCCCTGGCAGTCCAGCGGTTAAGACTTTGCCTTCCAACTCAGTGGGGTGTGGGTTTGATCCCTGGTCCAGGAGCTAAGATCCCACATGCCTCGCAGCTAAAAAAACCAAAACATAAAACACAAACAATATTGTAACAAATTCAATAAAGACTTTAAAAATGGTCCACATCAAAAAATGTAAAAAAAAAGAAAACCTTTTCCTCCCCTGATTCTATTCATTAGAGAAATATTGGCAAACACAGCAAGGATTGAAGAGCACATTAAAATTACACCATCCCTAGTTCTACTGTGTTGTGATAATCGCTCATAAGTGTTGTGTTTCTTCTAGTGTTTGTCCTGTGAATATAGTCTGTGAGCACATGCAGAGTTTTGTCATAGCGTCTCATAAGATGCTTTTCTCCCTTTGCATTGTAGAAGTCTATATTTTAACCTCTCTCAAAATTTCCTCTAAAAACAGGCAGAGCATATGTCTGTTTTTAGCTGCGTGTTCAGAGCAGCCAAAAGGAAGAAACGGCCCAAGTGTCCATCAATGGATGAATGGATAAAGAAAATGGGGTCCATCCACACAATGGAATATGACTCAGCCATGAAAAGGAGGGAAGTTCTGACACAGGCTACAAGGTGGATAAACCTTGAGGACATTATGTACAATAACATATTTTCCATAAATATGGTTACCAGTGGGGAGAGAGAAGCAGGAGGGGAAAAATAGGGGAATGGTATTAAGCGGTACAAACTACTATGTATATATATATAAAAAAAAAACAACAAGCATTGAGGTGATGTTCCCACCAATGCCATCAGCACTTCTGATTATAAAGGAAAGGGATTGAACACAAGTGATGCAGACAATAAGGCAATGGAAATGGAACATCTGGTATACCCCCAGACAAAGATGGATGTCTCCACATGTCTTCAGATGCCACGTCATGTGCCTTGAGCTTGCGTTTCAGCTACAAGGAAGGGACCCAGATCATTGGGAGAGGACCAAGGTGGATCCACATCCTCAGACTTCGTTCCTGAAGGGGTGAAGGGAGAGAACAGCGTCATTTGCATGAACCCTTTGGCAGGTGTTACAAATATACACAATGGAATATTATTCAGCCATTAAAAAGGAAAGAAACTTGCCTTGTGTGACAACGTGGATGACCCTTGGGAACACTATGTCCAGTGAAATAAACCAGTCACTGAAGGACAAGCACGATCTCAATTCTATGAGGAGGAACATGAAATAGTCAAACTCATAGAATCAGAGGGTAGAGCGGTGGCTGACCGGGTGCTGGGACAAGGGGGAAAGGAGTAGTTCATTGTCTCAATTATGTAAGATGAATAATTTCTAGACATCGTCTGTACAGCATTGTGACTATGGTTAATATATTGTGTACTTAAACATGTGGTAAGAGGATAGAACTCATGTTAAGTGCTCTCACAACGCACCCCCACACAAAATTACAGTTTTACGACCTGCTTTTTTCCCTTAAGACAGCAAAAATATTTTCAAGTGCTCAAAAAAAAGAAAAGAGAACCAGAAGATGTGCTTTGAAAAGAGGCATCATTTTACTGTGATCCTGAGACGGGAATGACTTATTTTACAGGTCAACTATGCCAGCAGGATTGGGACGAGGGTGGATTGTGTGAGACACTCGCTTGCCTTGTCTTTTAAAAAAAGGCGAAATCAGGACTTTTCTCTTCTCCTCAAGCTCCAGTAGGACTCTGCGATGTGCTGCTTCCTGTCCCTGTAAAGATCCTGTCTTCGTTTAAAATGTTGATATTTGCTCATCACGGATTTTTTCTTTTTTGGCATTCACTTTGATTGTTTAAAAACATTGCATTAAACTATTTGTCTTGGGTGAAATTTTGGAGGCCACCCCCCCCTAAATTTTGTACCTGAGGCAAAGCCTCAGTTGCCTCACCCTAGCTCCAGCCCTGTGAGTGACCTCCAGACCTGAAAGTCTACTGTTCAGAAAAAATCAAACCTTAGCATCCACCTGTATTTAAGAGTGGACGTTCACGTATTTGGAAAAGGCTGGTGTCCCTGGACCCGTTACTCCTGTTGCCATGAGGGTCCATCGGAATTCATTTGACACTGAGCGGTCGATCCTAATCTGATATCTCTATGGCTAAAGTAAAGGACAGAGTCCAGCCTCAAAATCGATTTGTCAGATAACTTATGAACCTATTAATTGCTTGTTAGGTCATCTATCATGTTGTCTCGGGAACGGTGAGAGTGACGTTGCCTATTTTTCTAATGAACCAGCCAAGACTCTAAAGATTTCAATTTACACTTGGTAAGCGAGTGAGTGAGGAGACCCCCGCTCTCGGTTAATGAGCTCCGTGGATCATTACGGCCGAGGCATTTTTAGAAGCATCCTCCACTCATCGACTTGACCATCGAGAAAACGGAGGCTGATAAAGGCTGAGTCTCAAAGTCCGGCACGTTTCCTGAAATGTACAGACCGCCAGACGTCACGTCAACTCTCCCCCAGAGAAACTGGCGCATTGTAGATGTAACTGGAAATCCTAGAATTGAATTTTAAGAGCTCATACTTGGGATCCATTGGAGAAGGATCTCTTACGGGTGATAGTTTCCTGAAATGACGCCATATGCATTTGACTTGGGCAACGTCTTGGAAAATGCGATCTGGGATACGGTAGTGCTTTTAAATGTAGATTAAATGATGCTAAAGAGATTTTTCTACCTTTTTTTTGGGGGGGGAGGGGGTCACATAGTCAATTTTTTTTTTTTTTTTTTGTGGTACGCGGGCCTCTCACTGCCGTGGCCTCTCCCGTTGCGGAGCACAGGCTCCGGACGCCCAGGCTCAGCGGCCATGGCTCACGGGCCCAGCCGCTCCGCGGCATGTGGGATCCTCCCGGACCGGGGCACGAACCCGCGTCCCCTGCAACGGCAGGCGGACTCCCAACCACTGCGCCACCAGGGAAGCCCCACATAGTCAGTTTTAAAGCTGAAAAATACCCTGTGATCTTTGGTTTCTATTGTTTTCTGAACACCTTCTGGTTTTATACGTAGGACCTGGTCAGGCTATCAGGAGGTAAGAGAGGATGAATCTTTTCGAACCGCTGAGAAGCAAGGCGTGAGCTACAGAGGGCTATTCCTCAAGGCTTCCTGCTAAGGTCATGCAAGTCATAAGCAGAGTGTTCACCGAGCCACAGAGATGCATCCGCTGGGGGTCAAGGTGAGTCCTGTGGCTCAGATTCACACCCATCCTAACAGTGGCCCCATATCCCATAGGCTACACCAGATAGCATCCACATCGCAGCTACCCCAGAGCACAGCCGTCTCCAAAGACCTCCCTGCAAATAAAGACCAGATGTTACACGGTCTTTATCTTAACAAGCACAGATTCCGATTAACCCGGAATTTGTACTCCTCTAGAATTAGGTTGATTTAACTCTGTCTCAGCAACTAAGCCAAGAAGGGGGAGAGAAGAAAGAGTTTAAAAATTACATGCAGAGGAAAAGAGAGGGAAACAAAAATTTGTAACACATGGCTCAGCCTTATTTGTAGAGCAGACAGAAACATCCCTTGGAAGTGCATTGATTCACCAGACCATCGGCGACCCTTTGAAAAGCGTTAGTGATGGCTGACTTCTGTACGGCGTTTGTTTCCCCCCAGTACCCCGGCTCTCGACATACGGAGATGAATCTGTCATTGTCTGAGCCAGTGAGCTGTGCCCGTGGAAATTGTTAGCAGAGCAGACAACCCAGCGTCTCTGGAACACGAGGAAGAATTTGAGAACAAGAGCACGTCCATGCAGAGGAAATGGTAGAATGTAAAACCAATAAGCTTCCCCAGTGACTAGGATAGATACAGAGGTTCTTGGAAAGGGCCCTCAGTGATTAAAGGTTTCCCGGAAGAATTTAGAACATAAGGAGGCAAAAATCAAGGGACTGTCTACGTCCCGTAGAACTTTCACGTCTGAGGTGGGAAGACGTCCTTGACAACGACATGCGAATAACTACTGACGGTGCGTGGCCTCTAGGCCACAGAGCTGGAAACACGCAGCCCAGTTCCTCGGTTCACAAATGGTCGAGTTTTGGAATTTTGAAGGGCAAGACCTTCTGTTGCCTAGTTCCACGCATCCAGCGTGGTTGTAGGTGCCTCAAGAGGAGGAAGGAAACATTCTATGAGGAACATTAATAAAAAAACCAAACGTCTTGTGATAGGATTGAAACATTCAACATGCCTGGACTCCGCATGCCGTTGTACATCTTGGAAATGTGAAAATGTGTCTTCACCCCGTGGGTGTTTGGGGCGGGGGGTGCCGCCAGCCAGATTCTGCGATGATGCCATTTCGTCTTCACAAAGAATTTCATTTAAACTCTGAACTTTCTGATAGGTAATTACAGGCAGGAAGCCAAGCACATATGAATTTTATATTTATGGTCCAATCAGAGGTCACCATTGAATTTCCCAAAACTGCCTTCAGAAATACGTTCGTGGGCCGTTTTTATTTTAATTGCATTTCCTCCCCGCTGGTATGGCACGGCCAGCTGGAAAACAAAACAAAACAAGACAAACAAAAAAACCCAGAACAGATGTTTCAGGGGAGGCGTCAAGAATCTGGCGGTGTCCCGAACATCCCCTCCTGCCATCTTCTCGCATGCAACGTGGCGGGACAGCCAGCCTGGGTGAGGAAGAGTGCTGGTATGACGTTTCATGCACTTCCCTGTAAACTTTTCTAAAAGCACTTGTTCAAGCTCTCGACAGAGGCACACATAGTTGTTTATTTAACCCGTGTAACAGTGAAACATCCCTGTGCATATGGATGTGAGCATCCATATTTGTATCACACAAGAGCAGTATCCACTGGATGTTGGATGAGACTCCTGAGGGGGAGGGGTGTCGCTGATTCCTCTCTTTCCAGCACATCTGGTGGGAGGTCTCACCGTCTAGTTTCCCCCTCCTGTTGGTTTTCTGCCATGTTCATTGTTTGAAAGCATCACGGTCACGTTCTCCTTGGTGCCCTACTCCATTGAGCAGAGTGAAGGGAACATGACTTTACATGTGGGATGAATCCATCATTTCTCCTGCCAGCCCATGAAAACTCTGCAAATGAAACTTTCCACCCATGGCAGAAGCTCAAACATCCGTTAGGATGTACTTTATTCCACTGCAGGACAAGACCAGTGTCCACTTCCTCCTGGTGGAGGACATGTATGTGCTCTTCACCTTGGACTATGCCCTTTTTGCACCCAGGGCACTTCCATCCACCCAGGAGGCTGTGGGAAGGAATGTTAAGAGTCCAAGCCCATACCGCTCACCGCACAACAGGCCATTAAACCGAGAGATGTGTTGTTGGAGCGAGGAAGAACGACTTTATTCGGAAAGCCGACAGACTGAGAAGTTGCTGGACTTGTGTCCCAAAGAACCATCTTCCCTGAGTTAGAATTCAGGCTTCTTTTGTACTAAAAGGGAAGGCAGTAAGGTCAAATATTTCTTTGTTTTGGTCAGCCTCTGGAGGGGATGTGTCAATTTCTTCCTTCCGGCAACCATTCACAGGTGGGCCTGATCAGGATGTTTCCCGTGAGCTAAACAAAGGTATTTTAGCTTCATGCTCATTGCCTGGGAGGTCTGGTTCCCAGAGATGGGCCATTATGTATAATCTAAGCTTATAGGTAACATCCCTGTAGTGATTAACTTGCAATAGGATACAAATGTTCAGCCCTGTCACAGGAAGGTATCGTTCGTGATGCTGACCATTGCTCCAGAGAACGCAGCCATGTGGACTAGAATTCTGTGCACGGCTTTCTGCAGATATATGCCTGGCCCTTCTTGTCCAAACGCCCTCTGGATAAGCCCAAGTGGGGTGTCACCAGCACGTTATCTCATCAGGCATCTCCCTGCATTCGCCTCATACTGGTATGGGGACCACCATTCTCCCAGGCTTCTTAGACATGGCTCATCTCACCTACTGCCATGATGGGTCTGCCACCCTCTTACATCCAAACTCAAGACACCTCTTCAAAGTATGCTTTGTTGTTTCTTAATCCTACTTTATATACGTTCCCAGGAGGAACTGTCAAAAGTGCAAGAAGAAAGCAATGCAAAGATTTTATGGAATCGTCCATAGTACCTTTCTCCACTGGAAGACAGATACTCTTTTCTATGGGTGTTCACGCCTCTCATTGTTTTCCTGTTCATGTTGTTTGTTTTGACGTCACAGCACTTAGTGGAGATGTAATTCTTGGATCACAGAGGGGGAGGGCATTTTTAAGCCTTCTCATTTGTCAACCAAGCGCTTTCCCAAAAGAGGGTCCTAATTGTACACCACCTTCCCTGAAGAACTCACTCACGGGTAGTACCTTGCTGGGGCAAAAGCACTGATTTGCAAGACCCAAATGGGATCCCATTGTTTGAAAGAAAATGTTCTATAATGTTTACTGAACTCGAACATTTTCTTCTGATTATTGCCCATTTGTCTCGTGTCCTTTGGCTCTCAGGTTGGGGAACATTACCTTTGATTTGAAACAGTTCTTTATGGATTAATGACGTTTTTTGGTGCATAATGGATTTTCCAAATGGTCCCTCATGTTCCCTTTAATTTTGTATATATTTTGTGACGCACAGAAGTCTCGGCTTTTTTTTTTATGGAATGAATTAGAAAGACCACCTTTGTCACATCATAAACTTTCAATATATTTCTCAACCGTTATTGATCTGTCTATTCCTACACCAGGACCTTACTGCTTTCATTTATTGGGTCTTTATAAAGGATTTTATTGTCTGCTAACGCATGTTCGTTTTTTCCACTCTTCTTCAGAAATGGCTTGGAGTTTTTCACCAATGTATTCTTATGGACATAGTTTAGGAATCACTCGACTATTTCCAAACCTTAGGAAACAATTCCTAAGGGATTAAGTCTATATTTTAATCTGGGAAATAGTGACATATTTATAACAGTAAACCTTTACATCCAGGAAGGCAACACGCTTCTCCATTTAAGTATTCTTTTATGTGCCTCTGTAAATCCTTGCATTTTCCTTTTCAATTGCTCCAGTACGTTTCCTATGAAGTTTATTTTGTTGTAATAGTAACATGATTTTTATATGTTCTACATGTTGTATTTCCATCATGTGTACACGTTTCCTATCTCCGGTATTTTTTTTGCCAGTTACTGGTTCATGGTTCTCGATCTTCATTACCTCTTCAGCGTCATCAGCGTAAATTCTTCCAGTGTTTCAACTTTAAGCATGGTGAGGCAGTCCCTTTTACATTCCCATTTTACAAATCCCTTGTATGGTGTCGCCGCATTTCTGGTCCAATAACCATCACACCTTTGCCTGTCTCTGGGTAACAGCCACTTCCTAATGCCCCCTTCCCAATACTCTGCCTCATCTGTCCTACATCCTCCACCCCACAAAGCCCTCCAAGCCAGCTTTCGTGATACATCACCACCTTGACCCACCCAACAACCCTAACTGTCCTGAACCTCTGTTTGCTGGCCTCACTTTGCCCTCCAACATTACTCCATGTCAAGCAGCCCACATCACCATCGTCCAAGATGGCATACCACTTCCCGAGGGTATGCCCATCCATCTCCACCCTGTTTCCCTCCAAGCCCTCCACCCCGAGAGATGCTCTGCTGTCCTCTACCCACCTTCAGTAGACCTGTGTGTCAGGCTGTGTCACATGAGGGTTTTCTGACCTGTGTCAGGGGAGAAAGTAGAGGGAGACAGGATGAGAGCGACCTTCTTGCTTCTGCTGTTTTCACAAACTCCTTCCGCTTAAAACAGTCAGTCTGGCAAGGGGCCGTATTTGGGGTCCCATGTCAGCTGAAGCCCGTCACACCTATGTGCCCAGCACATTAGCAAATGCCGCACCGGGCACTTTGAGGTTCTACTTCCATTGTGCTCCCTTTACCTATTACCTAGTAGACACTCAATAAAGAGGCATTGAATTAAAGACTCAACAAACAACCAGCCTCCTGCTGTTCCCCACTGGTCACTCACCCATCCTCACATCTCACACAAACCCAGTGGTCCTTCAAACTTCATTTATACGGTTCCTTCAAGCAAACATAAAACCTTGTCATTTTACAGCTCATGTAGCTCAGTGCCCTACATTCTACACCCTGAAGGGATGTGACCAAGCTCGGTATCAATGCTCTTTGCACCGTTAAAAAGTCTATATAACAGAGTAATAAACCAGTGTTCTGATTTGCAAAGATGACAAATACTGTTCAGGATTGAGAGCGTTTAATATATATATATATTTTTTTTCTTCTTCTACGAATGGGCAGGTTTTCAAAAGGCCAAACATTAGAATCTGAGCTCCATGCATTTTGTTGGAACAGCATCCTCAATGAGACAACATATCCTTTGGACAGCACGGTTGGAGATGATTAGATAAATACACCAAGGTAATTGGAATCCTTTGAAGGCTCATTGAAAGACCATCAGCCACGGTTTGGCGGGGGAGGGGGAAAAAAGACAGCATTTAAAACAAACGACTATCAAAGCCTTCTGACTTAGCCTAATTTATTTTGGAGTCAGGGATTTGCCCAATGGAATCAATAATATCTGCAAACCAGACAACCCAAAGAGAGTGGGGGGCTTTTCCCTACATATTCGGCGTCAGCCCTGGGCTGCTGTATTCCTGCATCACCAAGAATAGGGGCTGTGCGCTGGGATTCCCTCAGCCTGGGTCCCTGGGTACCAGCCCTTCAAGGCGGCTTTGCCAGAATGTGGCTTATGTTGCCCAGAAAGGGATGTACTCAAATTGTGCGATCGATATAAGAGTATTCTGTTCAACTCAGCCAAAGGCAGTTGGCTGTGGCGTGAGAAATCCCGCCAGGTAATAGGGGCTCCTTGGAAGACATTCTTCGGGTTTCTGCTTGGAAAACATACTGGCCTGGACTGACACTTGGGTCACACTGCATCTAAGCCCTGAGCCTGCAGGCTGGGGGCCTCTTTCCAAATTCCACATCCAAGGAAGAATGAGTTTGGTGAGCTTGGAGCCCCAGGGAAGGGGGGAGGAGGCATATTTGAATATGAAAGACCTTTCACAAAGGCTGGACCCCTGCCCAGCTGGTCTCTGCAGGGTCCCCAACCTTTTTTTTTTTTTTTTTTGTCTTTTTCACAATGTCTCGGCCCCAGGGGGCAGCCACAGAGACTGTCTAAAACCCCCAGAGAATCCTGCTTCCTTGGCTGTGCCCAGCCCCAAGCAGAGGATCAAGTTTGATTGTTTCTTGGTTAATGTTTCCTTAAAGATGGGCCATGAGGCTTCTGTTCTGAGTGCATTTTGGTGGCTGTGAACCTGACTTTATATCGAGGGGGAAGAGTGACAGTAAAAAAATCAGAGAAAGTGGTAGGAAAGGAAATATTCGGAGAGTTGTCAGATCTACGTCCAGGAGGCAAATATTTGTCTGAGGGTTTCTCAGCCTCAGCATGACTGACATCTGGGGCTGGATGAGTCTCTGATGCAGGGTGTGCTGGGCACTGTGGGGTGTGGAGCAGCATCGCTGGTCTCCACCCACCAGATGCCAGTAGAATCCCTTCTCCAAGCTGTGACAACCAGATATGTCTCTACAAATTGACAGATGTTCTCAAGAAGGCAAAATTGCTCACACTTGAGAACTATTGTGACATGGATAGATGGTAGACAGATGGATAGAATGGATGGATAGATAGGAGGAAGAAAGAATGGAAAGAAGGGAGGAAAGAAGGAGGAAGGAAGGAAGACAGGATGAATGGATGGACAGATAGGTAGATACATGAGATAGATAGATATGATAGGAGGGAGAATGGATGGTAGAGGGAGGGAGGGAAGGAGAGAGGGATGGAGAGATAGATGATGGATGGATGGATGATGGATAGATAGATGGGTAGATAGGTATGATGGATGGATAGCTAGTTACATTGATAGATAGTTACATAGATGATAGATGAATAAATGGATAGATAGATTGATGGTAGATAGGTAGATGGGTGGATGGATGGATAGATACATAGATAGATAGACAGTCCCCTGGTCTGGACAATAAAGTCTGGGCCACAGAGATTTGCTGTCTTTTAAAGCTTGATGACTTGAATCTTTGGTTCAATGGATTTCACAGTTAATTTGATTATTTTTAGGCCCTTTTGTCATTAAAAATTCATCCTAAAGAATCCACTCATCTCTGTGGGAGTGCAAGCTCCTTTTCCTTAACCTTTAGGTGCTGAGACCACAGTAGATTCATTCAAGGTCTGTTGTAGTCCAGAGTCACTCCTCCATACACATGGGGTTGCCAAACATTACCAGACTCTTAAACACTTGAAAACGTGAATGTCCAAGTAGTTTGCACTGCATAACCGCCCTTACAGCTTTGAGATAGTTGCCATATTCGAAACCAACACACCTTTTCAAAGACAAAACGAAAGGTTTCCATGCGGAACTTTGCAAAATTTGCTCTCACTTCTGAATCCTAAAGATTTTTCCTTCTTGTGTTTTCATGTTTCTTTACGTTATCTTATTACAAAGAAGGTTCCAATCATGAGAATCCCATGTAAACACTGAATTAACCTCCATGTGTTTGGTGGTTTTCCCCTCATACATCTGATAAGCTTAAACCATGATAAACATCACATATTTTGTGTGTGTATTTTTTTTTTTTTTTGACATTTGGTTCTCTTTGCCTTGAAATAGTCATCCTGGACTTATCAGGTCTCTGCAAACGATGTCTCCAGTGTACCGTTAATCTCATTTTCGCCCATGCCTTTCCAATTTTCAGTTGATACCAAATATAGATTTATAAACTCAGTGTGTAGTTGTGTTTCTTTTTGCCCAAAGTACTGCAGACAAATCAGTAACAGAACCAGGTTACAGGGAAGAAAATGAAAGAAGGGAAGGAAGGAAGGAAAGAAGGAAAAAACGGATGAAGGGAGGGAGGGAGGGAGGGGAGAGGGATGAGAGATAGATAGATGATAGATACATAGGTAGATAGATAGTAGAATATCTAGCTAGCTAGTTAGCTAGCTGGATATGATGGATGGATAGATACATTGATAGAGAGATAGATGGATAGATAGATAGATGAGTGTGGACAGATAGATGGATGGGTGGAAAGATGGATGAATGAATGGATCAGTGGATGTATGGATGTATGGATGGTTGGATAGATAGATATACTAGCTCATACTTATAAAAGATGACAGATGATAGAATAGATAGACAGATATGATGGATGAATAGATAGATACACTGATAGATTCATAGACTGATAGATACATAGATAGATCGATGGTAGATATAATGTATTGATAGATTACAGAATAGAGATAGATAGATGAGAGAGAAGGAAGGGAGGGAGGGAGGGAGAAAGAAAGGAAGAAAGACATTGCATTATTCACTCTACGTTGAAAATACTCGACACCCCACCTCCCCATATGATACCCTACAAGGCTTCCTTCTTTCCGTTGTTTTTTTTAATTTCAGAAAGAAAACAGAAACTGCCTTCTCTTGACTTCCTTCCTGCCTTGCCACCTGCCCCTCCTTCCCTGGGACAGACAACAGGGGCCCCTTATTGTGGGAGTCCACAGCCTTCTTCCCTTCAAGCTGGACAGAGCCTCAGAACCCTTCTTAACACATTGCTGAGGGCAGCCATTTCCAACCGACTGACTTCACGTGAGACATGAGACCTAATCACCATCCTCAGCCTGGCGAGTCAGGGAAGATGTCTGAATAAGACCAGGTATGCCTGCAGAGTGTTTAAGGATGCACAGAACTTCGGAGAAAGGCAGTGCCAGTGGGGAGTAAGAGAGAGGGGTCTCCAGATTGGAGGACAGGGACTAGAAGCTGACGTAATCTCAGTGCCAACATGGCGACAGAAACGGGGCTTCCTCCCTCTCCTGGTGGCCCCAGGCCCATAGCTCTGACTTCTGAAATTGCTCCC
The DNA here is from genome assembly GCF_003031525.2 of Neophocaena asiaeorientalis asiaeorientalis. Classification (NCBI taxonomy): domain Eukaryota; kingdom Metazoa; phylum Chordata; class Mammalia; order Artiodactyla; family Phocoenidae; genus Neophocaena; species Neophocaena asiaeorientalis. The sequence goes on from NW_020175454.1 coordinate 467,576, forward strand.
TTTCCTGCAAAGCCATGAACGCAAGCCTTTGTCAGCCATGTGGCTGTCGGATCCCAGGATGCAGGAATAAATGACACTGCATCCCTGGGGTTCACAAGCTTTGGGAGGTAATTGGGTGGAAAACAAGCACTGATGCAGATGTGCACATGCCCCACGGAGCATCGGGGAGGGGCATCTTTTCGGTGAGGAGGGAGTGCTGTGTCCACAAAGACCTCATCAGGAAGCTGGTGTCAGAAAGAGCAGGTGGTGTGTGCGCAGACCATGATTTGTTTATCCATCATCCAACCACGGACACTTGGATTGCCTCTGCCTTTTGGCTGCTGTGAATAAGGGTGATTTGAAGACAGGTGTACAAATATCTCTTGGAGACTCTGCTCTCAATCCTTTTAGGTACTTACCCAGAAGTGGGATTTCTGTGTCATAGGGTATGGGTCTGGTTTTGAGGGTAATGGCTTATCCTTGCCAGGTGGCCATGAGCCTTAAGCAGAGTACATGTCAGCCCCTTGTACAGGGTCCGGCTTACAGTAGGTGCCCAATAAATGCTTGTTGCTATGACCGCACTGAAGGGCAGAAACATCCAGGCCTGCCTGCTCTGGAAGGTTAACCTGTCTGGAGTATAAGGGTTTACGTGTATGTCCTTCTGAGCCCAACTGCCAATCTGTTCCTTGCCTTTTCAGACACTACTTTGAAGTGTTTGAATAAAAACAAATGCTCGGAATGTACATCAACTATACTTCCATAAATTTTTTTTTAATTAAAAAAATGAAAACAAATGCTTGGCAGCTCCAATACTATTATTTATTCTACCTTTCTTTCATTATTTATGTGCCATTCTCAGTATATTAACATGAAGCACTGGTCGTGTTATGAGACGGAAATTTTACTATTTATATGCAATAAATGTATTCATTAATAATTGACTGGATTACGTAGACGGCACACAAATATAGTGAATTATTAATTTATAACACACTGGGGGGATTTATAAAATTCTAGTAAATACAGTCTTTAATCAACTATAGACTTTTAAAAACCACTTTATACTACGGCTCAGATCTTGTTTATAGCCCCTAATTGAATATTTATATATTTGCGTATTAGCAGATATAAGCTTACATTAAAAAAAATAGATAAGGTATCCTTTCAGAAAAGAACCATCAAAATGGAATGCAAAAATACCGAGTCAATAGAGGGATTCACCACGATTGAATCTGCTAATTAGAATTCAATTTCCATGGTTAGAATGTCAACAATCACTTGGTTGATTCAAAATATCCAGTTTCTTAGACTCACAGACTTAGAGATGAACTTCTGGTTAGCAGTGGGGGAAGGGTGGGGGAGAGAGAGAGATTGGGAGTTTGGGATTGACATGTACGCACCGCTGTATTTAAAATGGGTAACCAACAAGGACCTACCAAGCACAGAGAACCCTGCTCAATATTCTGTAACAACCTAATTGGGAAAAAAACTTGAAAAAGAAGAGATACATGTATACCTGTAATTGAATCACTTTGTTGTACACCTGGAACTAACACAGCATTGTTAATCAACTGTGCTCCGATATAAAATAAAAAGTTAAAACAACAACAAACCCCATCACAATATCCAGTTTCTCCACAGCTTAATTACAGAGGCAGATTTCACTGCATGCCTTTCACAGCAAGGAGGCAAGTTTTTAATATTAAGAGAACTTAAGACATTGGATCTCTAGCTCGAAAAATGTACACGATAGCCAGCATTTGCTGTGGAACAAACAGCCCCGGAACTCAGGAGGATTTATTTTCTCTTGGAGGTCATGGACTGGAGGGCTGACTACCGGCAGGGTTACCACAGCCGCCATTTTGCACACCATCCACCAAAGTGATGCTTCACACACAGAACTTAAAAATGAACCTCACCGATAAGCAGGAAGTGTTTATTTTGTATGAACAACTTGGTGTTTTCAACCATGACTCAAGATAATTCTGAAGGCTTTGGGGATGGATTTTGGAATCCGCTGAAGGTATTTCTAAAGCAAAATAATGTGCTTAGAAAAGAGGAGATTGTGTGTGCAAGGTACCACCTGTGTCTCGAGTGTATACCAATCTCTAAAGAGTTTCTTGATCGTCCTAAAAGGAAGCCACCAGCTTGGTGGAAATGCTCATCAAAAGCCATCAGATACAGAATAATGCCATTTGCAGCAACGTGCATGGACCTAGAGATTGTCCTAATGAGTGAAGTAAGTCAGACACAGAAAGACAAATATCATAGGATATCACTTATATGTGGAATCTAGGAGAAAAAAGGGTACAAATGAACTTATTTACGAAGGAGAAGTAGAGTCACAGGTGTAGAAAACAAATTTATGGTTACCAAAGGAGAAAGGGTGGTAGGGATAAATTGCGAGATTGGGATTGACTATTACATATAAAACGGATAATTAATAAGAACCTGCTGTAGAGCACAGGGAACTCTACTCAGTACTCTGTAATGGCCTAGATAGGAAAAGAATCTAAAAAAAAAAAAAAAAAGAGTGGATATATGTATATATATAAAAAAGCCGTCATATGGAATTTATTCCTTCTGCTTGTGGGATTCATAATGGAAGGAGTTCAGAAATACTCGGAGACCTCTGGAAGAAAGGTCATTAAAGGCATGGAAAACCGGCTCTAAAAGAATGTCCCAGAGCAAGTGGCGTCATTCAGAAGCCTGGGAGATGCTTCAAACATCTTGTACACGACTTGGCGAGGAACCCTGGCCTCCTAAGTAGCTTCTGCTTATGGGCACTAGAAGCAGAAGTTTTGAAGTGGTCCCAGAGGGAAGCAAATCAGAAGGAAAGGCAACAGGTGAGGAGGGTCAGAGCTGCCAAAGAGAGGCACAGAGGGAAGACTTGTGATGTCGGTGCCGTAGGGATCCTGCAACCCCGTCGGGTACATCTCACCACCTCCAGGAAGGCTCTTCCAGGACAAGGGCTGATGGAAAGTGGCCTGCCTGTGCCAGTGGACGTCTAGTGCCTTCCCCTCACCAGAGATGGTGTGTTCTTCCTTACAGAGCCCCAGGAGGACAGAGCCTAATCCACCTCTGCAAGAGCAAGACCCACGTGTGCCCCCGCTAAGCATCTACACCACATCTTCCTGGGGGTGTGGTTTGGAGATTTCCGAGCAAAACAGAGAGTCAAGATCTAAGCCTCAGGGAACCCCCTGACCGTTCAGCGGTGACAGGCATCTCTCGAAAATTACATTTCTTCATCTGAGTCACGGAACAGTTGCTCAAAGCCATCCGGGCATTTTTCCTGCTCAGGTTCTCCAAGAGAAGAAGATAATCTGATATCATGTAAAAAAAAAAAAAAAAGCTTTCCCAAAAGAAGCCCGTCAGAGTCTCTCACTGTCATAACCCATCGAGCGAAAAAAAATATACATGGAATCCACCACTTCAGAACAGCACGAGAAATACAGAATAAGAGAGCATCCATTTTAAACCCGGCTCCTCTTTCCCCGAGTGCCCTCTAGGTGTTCTCAGATGTCTCTTTTTTGCCTGACACACAGTAAGTCAGAACGTATCTCAGGAATGGAAACACGAAAACCTGTTTACCGATGTGTTTGGTTGTCATCTTGTTCTTGTACAAGGCATCTCCTCTGCTCCCTCCCCACTGGGGCCCAGCGAACCTACCTGACAAATCCTCTACCATTTGGTAAAAGGGTCCATGAGCTCTCCAGCTACAGAGAATGCTTTTTGTAGGAAAAGGCAATGCTGCTGAAAAAAAAAAAGGCATTTTTTCCCTTGCTGGTCTTCAAAGGATGAACTTTATGAATGTCCTGGGGCTGTAGGAACAAATGACCACAGACCAAGTGGATTCAAACAATAGAAATTCATCCCTCTCCAGTCCTGGAGAACAGACATCTGAGGTCAAGGTGTCTCAGAGCTGTGCTCCCTCTGGAAGCTCCAGGGGAGGGTCCTTCCTGCCTCTTCCAGCTTCTGGGGGCTCCAGGCATCCCTGAACTTGTGGCCACATCCCTCCCGTCTCTGCCTCTGTCTTCACGTGGCTTCTCATCTGTGTCTGTGTCTCTCCTCTTCTGTCTCATATAAAGACGCTGTCATTGGATTTAGGGCCACCCTCATGCCGGAGGACCTCATCTCAGACCCTTCACTTCATCACGTCTGCAGAGACCCTGTTTCCAAATGAGGTTCCATTGCACATGTCCATGGATTTAGGGTCCTTTACGTTTATGGTGCCTAGTTACGGCAGCCCTAAAAGCTAATACACAGAGCAAGATTTTTATGTTCAGAACACAATCCACAGCCCACAGAATCTGAGGAGGAAAAACTGCATCTTCCAGCAATTATACTTCTCATGGGTCTCAGCTGGGTCCTAGAACAAGTGTCCCCAATGTTTATAACCAGGAGCTTCTGGTAACAATACAAATGTGCTTTGCTCTAAAGTGAGAAAATGGTTAAGTGTGGAATTTAGCATAACTGGATTTGAAGGGGGTGGGTGTGTGGATGAGTGTGGAGAATGTAATCTTTTCTTTCTCAGGGAAGAAACAGGGATGAAGGCTGTGAAGCCTCCCGTGGAAGTCAGCATCTGCTAGGAATTAACTGCTCAGATGGAATCAAAGAGTCAGACGATGCTTTCGGCTTTTTAATACTAGAGACATTTGTGTGAAACCTGCTTCTGGGTTCACAGTTTCCCTTTCCTTTATTGATAACCCCTGCAGTGAAAAGTCTTGCCCACGAAGCCCTTCTGCACTGTCAGACACAGTGAAATCTCCCTACATGTCCCTCTCCTTAGATTGGGTGAAAGTCCCTCCCACAACAAGGCAAGAGCCAACCCATGCACTGACAACACATCCACTGATTGATTGATTTCAGCACTTGTTGCAATATGACATTTCTATTGCAATAGTCTTTATAAACTGCAATTAGGGGCTCCACCAGGACAAAGGTTATTGTTTCCATTGTAACCCAGCCTTGATCTTGGCATGCTCAGAAAACGCTGTGTGAATGGATGAATAGTCCTCTTCTTTACGCCAAAATGTGCCCTTCAATTCATTTCCTCCCCAGGTAGCCTTCTCATCTGATGGGTTCAATATGGCAGCCCCTTGCCCTCACCACCACCACCAAAACATCCCAAAGGGACCCAAAGTCCTTCTTATGGGGCCGTCTTGTTTGAAATGGTCTCTCTGTATGTGAAGAATGTCACCCTGGTCTCCAAAGTTATGCCTCGGAACAAGATGCTTCATTACTTCCCTTGAGATCTCCTTGACTTTGGCAAACTACCCTTCCAATCCATCCACCCATCCACTTATTGGGTCTCCTACTCACCATGGTCCACTGTGCACCCCGGTCTACTTCTTTCTCCTCCCCACTTCCTCCGTGTAAACCAGACATCACCACTGGATTCATCCACACCCATCAGCCCTGGTGTGGTTTAAATTAATTCTCCTCAGTATAAAATAGACTATCTGTGTCGGGTACCACCCTGGGTGATTCCAGAATGATACTTGAAACCCACATCTACCATGATTCTCCTCCGACCCAGCAACCCTCTTTCTCTGCACGCCCCCAAACAGGGACCCGATCCGATCACCCACTCCACAAGTAGACATTTCAGGAAAGATTGCTGAAATTGCGCACTCTTCCGCACTCTGCGACTCGGAGTGTGACATGATGCAAAGATAACCTCCAGGAAAGACCTACGAGTTGGTGGCCCCTAGAGGTGACATTTATAAATGCAATGGCGTGCTCTGTGCATGTCCGCACGATCACCCACTTGGCCTCACCTGCCCCCACCTGCACCAGCGAGCAGAGGATGCAAGATGCGTGGCCTCAGGGTGCAGACGTCTCTGTACCAAGTGATCTCACTTAAAGTATGACCTCGGAGCTTCTAATCAAACATCTGCAGAAGTGCATGAATCAATAATTAATGCGATAAAGAAAAGCATTTCAGGACCTTCCTGAGTTCCCTTATAAAGGATGTATTGATCTTTGATGTGATTTACATCTTTGATACGCTAGCCCACTCCTCAGAGACTGTCAGCTTCCTGGGGTTTGAAGCTATTACTAATTTGGATTTTTACTCAATTATCTCTCTCTCTCTCTATCTATCTAGGTATCAGTCATCTATCTAATCTATCTCTCTCTCTCTCTCTCTCTCTCTCATCTATCAATCTACCTGTCAGTCATCTATCTACCTAACTGCACACACATACATATATATACTCACACGTATACATCTTCATTCAATACATACTGTGACTTGACTTCATTCAGTACACGCAGTGACTTCAAAGCCTCATTGCCATTAACTAACAGTGATTATTTTTAAACTACGATATACCAACCTTTAAAAAATTCACATCGCCCACCATATGACCTTTCTCACTGTCCCATAAAACAGGCACGGATAATTTTTGTGGTGATCGACACAAGCTGTACATAAAAGTACGGATTTTGCAGTTTTCATGAAAGCTGCTGATTCCCCCAAGTTTCTTGGAGTCATGATTCTTTTTCCCATCTCTTATCTTTGCCTTTTTAAATAAATACTGCTAAGAGTGCTTTCACTTCTTCAAAACGTCGAGCCTGTCTCCTGTGGGCTGAAGGTGATGTTTATAAACAGAATCTGCTAAGCTGAGTACGCGTTCTGTACTGATGCCTGTCACCACTTGAATCCAATGCTGATGGTCCCTTGGTGGCTTTTTTACTCTTATCCTAATAGGCTCAGCTGTTGCACTTAACTTGTAGGCTACACCTTCCATATTGCTGACTCTTTCAAGCAATAGATCCCTTTCCCCTCCTGCGAGGGAACACGGGTGTTTCTTTCCGTCCTTTATCTTGTCTGCACACACATATCGATGGCGTGTGACGTGCAGAGGTAGGAACATTGAGTGAAGATTGGTGAGAAAACACTCTGCGGGAAAAGCAGTCCTTTCTCAAACGAAATTTGTGAGTTTTCTGCGGCATGCTGTTGATCCCCGTGGTTTGTTCATGTGAACATGTCCCTCAGGTACGTGGTGCTCTGTTCACACCCTCTTCTCCCACGTCCACCACGAGCACTTTAGTGGTGAAAATGCATCCCTCACTTGGTCTGCTTCTTTTATATCTTCCAGTTTGTTGTATTTTTTTGATTCCGCATATAAGTGATATCATATGGTATTTGTCTTTCTCTGAGTTACTTCACCTAGTATGATCACCTCTAGGTCCATCCATGTTGCTGTAAATGGCATTATTTCATTCTTTCTTATGACTGAGTCATATTCCATTATATATATGTATATATATATAAATGAAATAATGCCATTTACAGCACTATATATATATATATAAATGGAATAATGCCATTTACAGAGAGTGGGGTGTATGTAGCTTTTAAAATTAGGGTTTTAGAGTTTTTGGTTTTGCTGGGTCATAAGAGAATTCTATTTTTAGAAATAGAAGCAGACTCATACAGAAAACCAAGTAGTGATTACAAGGGGTGGGGGCAATATAAGGGTAGGGGATGAAGAGGTACAAACTACTATGTATAAAATAAATAAGCTACAAGGATATATTATACAACATGGGGGAAGATAGCCAATATTTTATAATAACTATAAGCGGAGTATAATATTGAAAAACTGTGATTCACTATATTGTACACCTGTAACATATAATATTGTACACCAGTAACATATAAGATTGTACACCTGTTACATATAATATTGTCCACCTGTTACATATAATATTGTACACCTGATACATATAATATTGTACACCTGTAACATAGAATATTGTACACCTGTTACATATAATATTGTCCACCTGTTACATATAATATTGTACACCTGATACATATAATATTGTACACCTGTAACATAGAATATTGTACACCTGTTACATATAATATTGTCCACCTGTTACATATAATATTGTACACCTGATACATATAATATTGTACACCTGTAACATAGAATATTGTACACCTGTTACATATAATATTGTCCACCTGTTACATATAATATTGTACACCTGATACATATAATATTGTACACCTGTAACATAGAATATTGTACACCTGTTACATATAATATTGTCCACCTGTTACATATAATATTGTACACCTGATACATATAATATTGTACACCTGTAACATAGAATATTGTACACCTGTTACATATAATATTGTCCACCTGTTACATATAATATTGTACACCTGATACATATAATATTGTACACCTGTAACATAGAATATTGTACACCTGTTACATATAATATTGTCCACCTGTTACATATAATATTGTACACCTGATACATATAATATTGTACACCTGTAACATAGAATATTGTACACCTGTTACATATAATATTGTCCACCTGTTACATATAATATTGTACACCTGATACATATAATATTGTACACCTGTAACATAGAATATTGTACACCTGTTACATATAATATTGTCCACCTGTTACATATAATATTGTACACCTGATACATATAATATTGTACACCTGTAACATAGAATATTGTACACCTGTTACATATAATATTGTCCACCTGTTACATATAATATTGTACACCTGATACATATAATATTGTACACCTGTAACATAGAATATTGTACACCTGTTACATATAATATTGTCCACCTGTTACATATAATATTGTACACCTGATACATATAATATTGTACACCTGTAACATAGAATATTGTACACCTGTTACATATAATATTGTCCACCTGTTACATATAATATTGTACACCTGATACATATAATATTGTACACCTGTAACATAGAATATTGTACACCTGTTACATATAATATTGTCCACCTGTTACATATAATATTGTACACCTGATACATATAATATTGTACACCTGTAACATAGAATATTGTACACCTGTTACATATAATATTGTCCACCTGTTACATATAATATTGTACACCTGATACATATAATATTGTACACCTGTAACATAGAATATTGTACACCTGTTACATATAATATTGTCCACCTGTTACATATAATATTGTACACCTGATACATATAATATTGTACACCTGTAACATAGAATATTGTACACCTGTTACATATAATATTGTCCACCTGTTACATATAATATTGTACACCTGATACATATAATATTGTACACCTGTAACATAGAATATTGTACACCTGTTACATATAATATTGTCCACCTGTTACATATAATATTGTACACCTGATACATATAATATTGTACACCTGTAACATAGAATATTGTACACCTGTTACATATAATATTGTCCACCTGTTACATATAATATTGTACACCTGATACATATAATATTGTACACCTGTAACATAGAATATTGTACACCTGTTACATATAATATTGTCCACCTGTTACATATAATATTGTACACCTGATACATATAATATTGTACACCTGTAACATAGAATATTGTACACCTGTTACATATAATATTGTCCACCTGTTACATATAATATTGTACACCTGATACATATAATATTGTACACCTGTAACATAGAATATTGTACACCTGTTACATATAATATTGTCCACCTGTTACATATAATATTGTACACCTGATACATATAATATTGTACACCTGTAACATAGAATATTGTACACCTGTTACATATAATATTGTCCACCTGTTACATATAATATTGTACACCTGATACATATAATATTGTACACCTGTAACATAGAATATTGTACACCTGTTACATATAATATTGTCCACCTGTTACATATAATATTGTACACCTGATACATATAATATTGTACACCTGTAACATAGAATATTGTACACCTGTTACATATAATATTGTCCACCTGTTACATATAATATTGTACACCTGATACATATAATATTGTACACCTGTAACATAGAATATTGTACACCTGTTACATATAATATTGTCCACCTGTTACATATAATATTGTACACCTGATACATATAATATTGTACACCTGTAACATAGAATATTGTACACCTGTTACATATAATATTGTCCACCTGTTACATATAATATTGTACACCTGATACATATAATATTGTACACCTGTAACATAGAATATTGTACACCTGTTACATATAATATTGTCCACCTGTTACATATAATATTGTACACCTGATACATATAATATTGTACACCTGTAACATAGAATATTGTACACCTGTTACATATAATATTGTCCACCTGTTACATATAATATTGTACACCAGTAACATATAATATTGTCAGCAACTATACTTCAGTAAAGACAAACAAACAAAACAAATGAAACTTCCATCTGTGAACGCTTGGCTAAGCAGTAAAGAGTCTTAATTACCTTGGGTGCCGCATCTGAGAGGGTCTAGCTCGTGGCTGTGGCCCCATCACTGTTCAGGTCTTGCAGTTTGGGGGACGTGAATGTGAATGCCCACTGGGCATGGGGTGGGGGCCAGGTGGAGGATGCCTCCTTGGGGAAGGTTCCAGGAGAACCCTCTCTCCTCCACCCAGACTGGAGGACAGGCAAGTCGTGTGGTTTTAACACCAGACATCTGGACGCTTCACCTTTTAGCCCTGAAACCCCGTCCACAGTTGTCAGAACTCACCTAGCTCCACTCATTTGCTAAAACGAACGTCAATCTAGAAGAAAAAAACCAGGATGACCCACCGAGTTAACGGCCATCGAATCGGAAACAGATGGATTCACATTTTGGCAGACATATTCATGAATTTGGAAACGAGAGAGGTTCTCGGAAAAGTGCACAGTGGGCAGAGGAAAAATCATTTTAAGGTGTTGCCGTGACCTCACCACCAGCCAAGACGGCCCTACCTACTACAAACAAGCTTTCCTTGGAAGTTTCCCGGTGTTTCTCCTGGCTGACTTGTCAGTTCCACTTAGCAGGCTTTCCCAAATCCGGGTCCAGCCCCTGCCCATCACAGCCTCCCCAGGCAGCAGCTCAGGGGCATATGGTGCCTCCAAGGGGCACCCCGACTCTGAGTGAGCCCAGGTCCAGGGCCTGGAACGCTGACCGGATTTGGATCTGTGGCACCAACACTCCTCCCAGAGCTTCTCCTCAACGTGGGAATCTCAGACCACCTGCAGCCCATCCTTCTACTATCCATGTTCTACTCCTTCTGTTACTAACATCCCTGAGACATTCTCTCCGTGAGAATTCTGAGCTTCTCCACGCCTCCAAAAGTGACGCTCAGAGATGATTCCAAGGTGGGAAGTCCTGCAAAGGAGAGACTGAATCTTGGAAGCTGGGGAGGGGAGGAGGGAGAGGAGAGAGGTGAGGAAGGTGGGGATGGAGGGAGGGATAAGAAGGAGTTGGTGGGGAGGAGACAGAGGCAGAAGCTGGGGGATGGGCAGACACTTGGTGGAGGTGGGGGGAGTGGAGATGGGGAGGGGACAGGGTTCAGCTTGGGGAATTGGTTATGGGGTGTCTGGGGTTGAGAAGGGGAGCTTGGTGGGGAGGGAGGCGGGGATGG
>NW_020175454.1:479053-498424 GCF_003031525.2 Neophocaena asiaeorientalis asiaeorientalis
GATGTGTGGGTTAAGGAAGTGCTGCTGATGGCAGGGAAGGTGTGGGTGGCAGAGGGGACGGTGGGGATATAAGGAAGGGAGGGGCTGGGAGTGAGGTCGGCTGGGAGGTGAGCAGAGTGGCAGCTGATGATGTGGTGAGCTGGTGATGGGATGGCCGAGGTTCAGGAGGTGAGGCGGGGGTATGGCAGGTGGGGCTGGAAGGGAGTGAGGCAAGTGGGACGGTAGGTGGTGTGAAGGCTGGTATGCATCCTTCGTGTGCAGTAGCGGACACACACCTCTGAAGGGACAGGGCAGGGAGTGTAGGACATGGGTGTCCCTCTAGGACCCAGGCCAACCTGGTCCCCAGGGCGCGCACACGCCCCCTCCTGGGGTGGAGGGTTTTCCAGAGTCATGGTCGCCAGGGACCCACTGCCCATCCCCAGCAGCATCCCGTCCATACTGTGTTCCTGGTCCAGCAATGTGTAGCGACACCCTTTGTTCTCCACCCCAGCCATGGAACATCAGGGAAGTGGGGACAGGTCCGTCCCCTCCATTTGTAGCTTCTGGTCCTGCCAGAGTGTGAGGACACCCATGTCCATCCTCTCATGTCCTTGGACATCAGGGGTGTAGGGACAACCCCGTCTCCTCCTTCCCCAGCTCGGGGACATCAGGGCACCCAGACAGCTCTAGCCCCTCCGTCCTGTGTTCCTGGTCCAGCAGGAGTGTGGAGACACCCAGGTGCTTGCTTCCCTGTCCTTGGAGATCCGAGTGTGGGTACAGCCCCACTGCACAACACACAACCCGTACAGCTGGTCCAGAGCCCTATTTCTTGCTTTCACAGCAGTTTAGGTTTGTCCCCTCACTTAACCCAAAGGCTCTCACAGACCTTAAGCTCCATCCCAGCCCTGAAAACTCAGCTGCTTCTGCCGGGTCTCCCCTTCCCTTCCTCCAGGAGAGTTTGCCTAACACCCTTCACTTTGTGGCAGCTGCTTTTTATTGGTGCTGGGGTCCAGCAGGGTTACAAGCCCCATGTTGACACTAACGGGGCTTTAATAAGACGTCTAAGAGGTAACGGGAGTCCGGGGCTCTATAAATGTTTTAATTCACACAGAAGCCCACCCAAGTATTTCCATGTACACCCACTGTGGTCAGGACATAAAACTGACGGCAGTCTGCGGTGGAGTTTTCCACACTGCCTCTTAAAGTACTTTCTCCTGCCTCCTCCCTGAGGTCCCCAGCCCCTGCGTTTTAGGTTTTTTTTTCCTTCTCCGAATTGGGCTACGATGATCTTCGCCAGCCTGAGCACTTAGGAAAATCGCCCTTTACGATGTTCCATATTTGCCGGCAAGAACCCTCGTGAAGAAAGCACAGTTTTTATTGCTCTTGTATATTCAAACATGCATTTCGGATCATGGATGCACCTCCAGATGCACAAAAAAAACCCTTCCCGGGTATTTTTGTCTGTCTTCTCTGCACTTGGAAGACACACTTAGCCGTGTGGTTTTATGTGGCGGGGAATTAGTGGCTCTGAGGATACTTTGGACGCATTGACATAAGGACGCATCTTTAGGTCACACCTGTTGTGTACAGTCTGCACTGCCCAAAGATTGGAAGATAAGGATGCATCTCCACGGATGAGAGGGAGGTGTTGGAAGACAGGGACTCCCGAATATGAACTTCTGACTTGAACAATGGCATTAAAATGTGCTGGGGTCTCCTTGGAGCAGAGAGAATGGGGATCCCTTGCAGACCTCGCATATGTGGAATTATGCAGTATATGCCCTTCTGTGACTGGCTCGTTTCACCCAACATCATGCCCTCCAGGTCCATCCATGTTGTTTCAAGTGGCAGGGTCTCCTTTTTCAAGGCTGAATAGTATTCCACTGTGTATCTAAAACCATGTTTTCTTTATCCATTCATCCACGGGCACACACTTGAATTGTTTCCGTATCTTGCCTATTGTGAATAATGCTGCAATGAACATGGGGGTGCAGCAATGTCTCTTCAAGACCGACTTCACATCTTTGGGAGTATAAATAAAGCCATTTTATTAAAAAAAATTTAGTTTATATTGGAGTAGAGTCGATTAACAATGTTGCGTTCGTTTCAGGTGTAGAGCAAAGTGATTCAGTTATACATAGACAAGTATCTATTCTTTTTCAGATTCTTTTCCCATTTAGGTCATTATAGAATATTGAACAGGGTCCCCTGTGCTATACAGTAGGTCCTTGTTGGTTATCTGTTTTATATATAAAGCTATTTTAGAAAGGAAAGAAACGATGTCAGGCATACCCACCATGTAGCTGCTGTAGGACAAAGAGGAAAACATTAAGAGCTGGAATTTCCCTCACCAACCAGGAGGCATTAAGAGTTGGGTGGCTTAAAAGGGGAAACGTGGTGGGAGAGGGATAAATCTGGAGCTTGGGAGGAGCACACATACACTATTATATATGAGATAGGTAATCAACAAGGGCCTACTGTATAGCATGGGGAGCTCTATTCAATATTGTGTAACAACCTATATGAGAAAAAAATCTAAAAAAGAGTGAATATATGTATATGTATAATTGAATCACTTTGCTGTACACCTGAAACTAACAAAACTTTGTAAATCAACTATTCTCCAGTAAAATAAAAATATTAAAAAGATAGAGTTGGGTGGTTTTAGCGATAAATACCATGGACCCTAAAACATCAGTGGGACCCCAGTCTCCCCCTTTACTAACTGTCTGATGTGGGCCAGCTGGTATTCCTGGGCTTACAACATCTTCCCCCTGTCTTCAGAGGGCATCACACTGAACTCTCACTTCCATGATCACATCTGCATCATCTCCAGGTGACGAGCCCCCTTTATAAGTCCCTGTAGACACCTTGTTGTTTGTAGATACGTGGGGAAGTTCTCAGCCAAGAGTTCTCACCTGTCGACAGGTGTGGGTGATCACCCAGTGTCTGTTTGGCTAAGAGATGTACAGGGAATCATTCATTACACAAGAAGCTCCTTTCTCCGATCAAATTGTCACCCTGTGGTCACAGATGTAATCTCAGAAAGGACTGGGAGCCAGTGTAGACATTCAAGCCTGTGGCTACCTGGCACGAGCAGCTCATTCCCCTGGGAGCGCCTGTGTCACCCTGCCACGAAACACCCCATCGTGACAAGCCTTTTCCAATGTGAGTGTCTCCAACACGCAGATGGCCCCCCACCCCGGTCAGCTGGCCAGCAGGAAGTACACGGCTGAAGCTGGAGGGGACGGGAGGTGACCAGGGCAGCACCCCTGATGAGGTCAAGTGACAAGGTGCAGAGTGATTGCCATCTCACTTTGCCTGGAACTGAGAGGGCTCCTGGGAAGCAGGATTTTTACTTTGAAAATGGGGTTTGTCCCACCTTGCTTCTCCTAGCCAGGTGAACACAGATGGCTCCCTTTGACCTCCAGACCATATGTATCCCTTTTGTGACTGTGTTTCTCATCCGAGTAAGCCCCAAATGTAAATCCATCACCTGGATCCTTATAAAAAAGCACTGGGAGATTTCAGATCCACAGAGAAGCCACATGAAGACAGAGGCAGAGACAGGAGGGAGGCGGCCCCAAGCCCAGGGACGCCTGGAGCCCCCAGAAGCTAAGAGAGGCAGGAAGGACTCTCTCCTAGAACCCAGCCTCAAGTTTTCCTTTGTAAACCCACGTGCTTCTGTGGTCAGAGCTGTCAAAAATCAGGTCTCTGTACTCCAGATATGTTCATTTACAAGTGACTTTACCAAAAGCGTTGAGAAGATGGGGCAGCCTGACTGCTTCCTCTGAGACCTGCAGACACCCGCTCTCCAGGGAAAACCTGACCCCATTTCTCTTTCCAGTCATCGTGCACTTGATGGCACATCTCCCACCAGGATGACCAGGAGGAAGTTATCTGAGGAGTGGACCCCATTTCCAGGACCAGTGCCTCTGTGACCTAGCCTTCTCTTCCCCCTAGGACAAGGGGAAATCTCCCTAAATGACTTTGCAGAATTGCAAGCATGCATAGCAGGGTATGAGTTTGCTCGGGGATGCTGAGCAAATACCACACACGGGGCCGCTTAAACATTAAACATTTATGTCTCCCAGTCCCGGAGGCTGGAGTCTGAGATCCAAGGGTCAGCAGGGCTGGTCCCTCCCAAGGCCTGTCCCCTGGGCATGTAGAAGGCCGTCTTCTCCCTGTGTCCTCACAAAGTCATCCCTCTGTGTGCGTCTGTGTCCTGATCTCCTCTTCTTATAAGAACATCAGTGCTATGGGATCAGGACCCACCCTAGTGATCTAATTGTACCTTCATCTCCTCTTTAAAGACCCCACTTCCAAATCCAGCCACATTCTGAGGTCCTGGGGGTTAGGACTTCAATGTAGGAACTTGGGAGGGGGGAGACAGAATTCAGCCTGTGACAGTCCCTAAGACGAGTCCCTTCTTACTTTTAGGAGGAGATTTCCCTGAAAAGTTATGACACACGTTAGTCATGTGCAGTGATTGGATGACAGGGAAACGGAGGATCACTGAAGGAGGAAAGCGCCAATGGCCTCCAGTTTGCTTCAGTCTGGGGTCCCCAGGTGGACTCACCCCTGGGAGGTCAGCAGAGTTGCTGGGCAGTTGAGATGCATCTGCTGGCTGATTCCAATGGAGTCCTCAACCACGGGGAACCCCAGGGCGATCACATACTTCCAGATGCCAGAATCTTGCCCGAGCTGGGTGTAGCAAGGGGCGCAGAGGCAGACAGTTTCTCCCCCTGAAACTCCGCTGAGACTCACGGCAGCCCTTCTCTTGCCTATTCAACCAAAGGACTTTGCAAATTGCTACAGGAGCCGCAGTGGCATAGGAGAAATATCTCTGTTTTTATTACACAGCCACCCGGGGACCGCTGAATTAGATTTCTGTTCTGTTCAGCATTCCCCTCTGCTCTAAAACAACTACCCCGTACATTTCTCAGTGACTGCCATGCTTTGTGGGTACGTCCCGCTGGAAGGAATGGGGGACGGGACATTTCGAAAGCCTTGTCGTAAACTTTATAGTCAAGTGGCTGGTGGGGTAGGTGGACTGTACTTTCTCCTGCTTCAGTTCTCTGATGACAACTGACAGATGTCGGGGCAAAAACCCCAAAGTTAGAAGAATGCATCCACGTTTCTTAATATCAGGCCATTGCTATTGTCGTTTGTCTTCTGATTAGCAAGACGCAGCTAATGGACTTACCATTACGGTTGCTAAGAAGCCCCTTCTCTCTTCCCCGCCGAGTTAAACACATAGGAAATTAACCAAGTCTGTGACCCAACAACCAACAATTCATAAATTCATTAGATTAAAAAAAAAAAACACTAGCAACATAGCAATTCTCTTTAATAGGTTTCGTTCTTATGTCTAATTTACATTTCTGCCTGCCTTGGCAAAGATATTACTTCATTAAGATTTTTTTTTTTTCTAAATGAGAGAAATTTTAATGACTTCTCTTATTTATTGCTTCCATATGTAAGTAGTTATCTTTCTTACAAATGGAAATGAGACCCCAAAATTACCACAAACGGGGCCAGGCCGCGGAGCGCATGTGTTCCCTTTCCGAGAGGGTCCACCTGCCTTGTCGAATTAGCATAACCTGCCCGTCCACTGAGCAGACGCTCTAATAAGTGGGCTTTGAAAGTCGCTCTCATTAAATTTATTTGGGACCATGGAGAACACGCCATCAGCGTCTCGGCAAATGAGGTCTGATAATATTAAACACCTGGTAAGCCCCGACCCCCGGGGGACCCCGCGCGGCTGCATTTGACCCCTGGCCACACAGCCCTGTGATTCCTGGGCTGAATTCACACAAGAGGCAATTCTGAGGGAAAACACCTGTTGGCCGAGATGACCTCTGAGCCACAGCAGGAGGGACGGAGGCAGCTGGGCAGGGCTCGGCCCCCGGGTATGGACGAAACAGGTGCTTCCTCCACGAGAGGCTGGGGTGCCACCAGAAAAACGGAGGGACCCCAGCATTAGCCTGCCCAAGTGGGTGACAGCAATTTCATCGTCCCAGGGAAACTTGGGATCACTGGGGGCACCAAGCACTGGGAAGTGAGGGAATGCCTTGTGGAGTCTTCCTGAAAAGGGACAGGAGAGCAGCCTTCACGGCCACGATGCTTCTGCAACTTGCTTTCCCGAGAAGTCGCCCCCCCAAAAAGCTCAGAAATTGCAGAAACAGGTGGTTAAGCAAAGTGGATCTCAGGAGTAAGTGATAACCTTCTTGTTCTTTAGATCAACAGAGAGAAGATGGTGACAGAAGGAATTTACACTCAGGGTGCAGGACCTCCAGAGGGAGGACAGGGGCATTTCTTTGTAGATGCAGGTGGCCCAGGTGGAGGGCATGGACATTTCTACATCCGATGCAGGTACCCAGGTGGAGGACAGAGGTATTTCTATGTAGATGCAGGACCTCCAGGTGGAGGACAGAGGCATTTCTGTGTAGATGCAGTTACCCCAGGTGGAGGGCGTGGACATTTCTACATCCGATGTAGGTACCCAGGCGGAGGACAGAGGTATTTCTGTGTAGATGCAGGTACCCCAGGTGGAGGACAGAGGTATTTCTATGTAGATGCAGGACCTCCAGGTGGAGGACAGAGGCATTTCTGTGTAGATGCAGTTACCCCAGGTGGAGGGCGTGGACATTTCTACATCCGATGTAGGTACCCAGGCGGAGGACAGAGGTATTTCTGTGTAGATGCAGGTACCCCAGGTGGAGGACAGAGGTATTTCTATGTAGATGCAGGACCTCCAGATGGAGGACAGGGGCATTTCTATGTAGATGCAGGTGGAGGACAGGGGCATATATCTTACAGAATGCAAGTATTCCTGAGAACTTCCAGGTGCGTTTCAGACCAGTGGGATTCAGCCCCCTTCTGTGACATGGTGGACTCTCGCATGATATCTCCTCTTCTTGATGTAGAAATATCTCCGAAGGGTGTGTTTGAAATGCCTGTCTTTCATAGGGGGGCCTCCAGGTCCCTTCCAAGGTCTGCCCATAAATCAGGGCACAGGGTTTGGCGGTCTCTTGTGTCTCCGCCCATCACCAGGACACCCCAAGGAGACTTTCTTCTGCCATTGCTCCGTCTGACACCACCTTCCCACGTTTCATTTCTCATTTTTGTCAACAGGTCTGGGCAGTGAAAGGCACGTATTTCATCTCTCCTTTTATTTATTGAGTGCCTCTCCTGAAGCAGGGTGGCAGGGCGGGAAGGTAAGTCCCCCAAATCCTTCCGTTAATTTCTTCCTACATAGTTTTCAAGGTCACTCTCGGTTGGGGGGGGGAAGCCCAGGGTTGTGGGGGGAGTGTGTATGGGAGGGAGGGAGGAGCGGAGGGCCGGCGCCAGCAGGGTCCCCTGGAGCTGTCATCACCACAGCCTCACCTGGTGGGGCCCCTCCAGTGGCCCCGGCACTAGCTTTCCGTTTCCACATCCTCAGGGGCTCTGCAGTGCTCAGATATTAAACAGCCAATTTGGGACCATTTAAAAAAAAACAACAACAACAAAATACGGGCGAGGAAGGGGGGTGGCCGTGTCTGTGCTGGGGGAATTCAGCTCCGACTTGTCAGAAACCATTTCTGCCTGGGTGTGGGCAGCCTTCAGATCCAACCGGTTTCCCATCACTCTGGCCCCGGCAGTGTTTCTCTGCATGTCCCCGACGTGAAAGGTCACGGCCACGCAGGGCGTGCAAAGTCTCTCATTAATGCAACTAGATCCTTGGGGGAGGAAAAGAAAGAGAGAGACAGAGAGAGAGCAAGAAAGATTATTGGCACACCCTAGGACAGCAGCCTTTTTTTCCTTTCTTTCTTTCTCTTTTTTTTTTGCCGTCATCGTTTGCCTGGCATTTTGGTACTGGCAGAGATCCCACATCTGAAACCCATCACCGGAGCCTATTAGTTTTTTCCAAGTCGTATCAAAACTCGGTTTCATAATGAGGCATTCATGCCGCCATATTTTGGGGGGTTTAAACAATTTGCAATCTATTTCCAAGATGACTGAGGTGGAAATGAGGCGAACACAAGTTCTCTGAGCAACTTCCTCACTTTTCTCGTCAGACACCGGCTACAACTGAAGCACAATTGCCTTCACCCCGCTGGAGTCATCACTTTCCATCAGGCTGCTGGCATGATCCCTGCCAGGGTCGATCAGAATGTCCTCTTGTTGACGAGGCTCCGTCACTTCCACTTACCAGTGAGAACGTCAATGTGTCAGGGGTTTTTAAGGCTGGGAGTTTGGAGACAACCCTCACCAATTTCCCTCGGAGCCAGAGGGTTGAATCACGCCTCCCCCTTCTCCCCAAATGTCCTGACTCTACAGAGTAACTTAATGTGATGGCAGCCTCTCGCCACTGGAAAAACAGGGAGGGAAATTTTTAAAGATTATTCCCCTGGGGAAGCACAAAAGGACGAATATCCCATTCCTGCCTCTTCGAGAAACTCTGGGCTTTTCTATCGGCAAAGTAACAATTAAATGGGAGCTGGATAATGAGTCTTCACATTTCAATAAGCTTCCGAGTGCCACCTGTGCAGGGAAATGATGCTGGCTGGCCGGCTGGCCGTGTCTCTGCACCAGCCAGGGCCAGGCACCACTTCTTGAAATCGCCGACTTCAGGCAGGCAGGCGGACCCCATATCTCAAATAAATGCAGCATGTGGGAATGTGGGGTGTGCAGGGGACCCAGGGCCATCCAGCGGTTCGGAGCCTGCACAATGCCATGCCCACAGACAGCAGGGAGGGTCGTAGAATGCAGCCCAAGCCAGTGTTTTCGCATTTGGGAAATGGATGTTTTAGATCTGGGACAGAGCTCTGAAACAGGAGAGGAAGGGGCACCGGTGGCCCGGCCACCTCACGCCCGTCCCTGCAGGGAAGTTGGAAACTGTACCAAGCATCCGTCTAATTGTTTAACGTCAGTCTTACCTGGATCATGGCTTTTGATGCCCGCTGCGTTAATTGCACGAACATGGGGCAGGGTCCCGACATAAACATGTGTTCTAGTTACCTTGTTTGTTGCAGACACGGAGGGCTGCCCTGCAGGCCACCCTGCCTACCTGCCCCACCGGCTCCCCGAGGCTCTCTGTTCCAGCCGCTGGTGCAGCCCACGTGCGGGGGGTCTCTGTTCGGGCCCCCTCACCTGTCTCCGAAGCACTGGCGCTGGCTGGCGGCTTCCAGGGCCCGCTGGCTGCCACTCGTGCGCTAGACCCCCGGCTGTAAAGTTTGATTCTCCTTTTAGCAAATTGAAAATACGCTTGCCTGCAGTTGGAGACGTGTTAATGAGAGTCACGGCCAGGAGGGCGAGCCTGCAGTTCCTTTATGAATCGGTTCTTTCTTCACAAGGTCACAGGGAGTCACAGAAAACTAAAATGAAATAAAATAAAAGTAAGAGGCTCTGAGGTCCTTGCAACTCCCCCAGCTGGCACCTCCAGCCTCCCCAAGTCTGTGGTAAATCTGCTCTCCTGTATGCAGCCTCACTCCGCTTGAAATATGTTTGGAGTCTAAGTGATCGTATGTAAATGTTTTCCCCTCAATACTTCGCCATCTACGTCTCTTACGATCTGGAGGCACCAGACGATCCCGTTCTACGTACACACACACTCACCACAGACAACTGAATTCACAAAAGATGTAAAACTCAGGTTTATTCCCTAAAAGTGTGTGTTCGAAGGGAACTGTCTCTCTGGTGTATTTTCCTTTCACCTTTTCAGATTTAATCAGTAGTGAAATGATGGAAATTGAACAAAATTCCCATTGTTTAGAATTTAAACCATGTCTTTTTTTTCCCCCCCAAATCAGGCCCACGTGATAAACCTATATTTTTGTGCTGACTCTTTACGTCTCCTAATTAAGTGAGCTAGAACGGTATAAAAATGCTTAAAGGTTTTCGTTTTCTCTTTTTTCATTTATTTACTTTTCTGATGCAGAGCTGCAACTTGGAAGCATTCTTGGTGTGAAATTATACATGATTCCTTTTCCAGGGAAGGGGTTTTGCATCCACCAACGCATTTTTGACAAATACCGTCTGAAGCTAAGGCTTTGTAAGGTGCCTCCAAATACGGGGTTGATCCAGACCTCAAGGGGAATCTCACCCCGAAGACAAGAGACATCTAGCTCTGCAAGCCACCTTCAGAATGAGTGGCCCTACTGACGCACACTGGTGGCTTTTAGCCATGGTATCAGAAGTGGGAACCCCATTCTAGAAGTGGGGATGTGGTGTAAGAGGTTCTGCAGAAGGAAGGATGGTGGGATGTGTGTAAGAGGTTCTGAAGGAAGGATGGTGGGATGTGTGTAAGAGGTTCTGCAGAAGGAAGGATGGTGGGATGTGGTGTAAGAGGTTCTGGAGAAGGAAGGATGGTGGGGTGTGTGTAAGAGGTTCTGCAGAAGGAAGGATGGGGGGAGGTGGCGTAAGAGGTTCTGCAGAAGGAAGGATGGGGGGAGGTGGCGTAAGAGGTTCTGCAGAAGGAAGGATGGGGGGAGGTGGCGTAAGAGGTTCTGCAGAAGGAAGGATGGGGGGAGGTGGCGTAAGAGGTTCTGCAGAAGGAAGGATGGGGGGAGGTGGCGTAAGAGGTTCTGCAGAAGGAAGGATGGGGGGAGGTGGCGTAAGAGGTTCTGCAGAAGGAAGGATGGTGGGATGTGTATCCATTAGAGCTGTTTGGACACCACTCAGAGACACCTCAAACTCAATCGGTCAAATTGAGACAGAAAGTATTTGCTTAATGAAACGCGAACATCAGTGATATCCAGCTTTAGGAATGGCTCGATCAAGGCACTTCACACGCCTGCAAGTGCCTGATTTCTTTTCTCCCCACCTCTCTCTGCTAAACTCCTTGGGGATGGTCCATTTTCAAACAGCCCTTGTGAGAGTAAGAAGGCTACAGCAGCTCTCGACACGTAGCCGGACATGCAGTGCCTACCTCCACCTTTCGGCTTGTATGAATAATGCTGCTATGAAGGTCCACAACCCCGTTTTCGCTTGAAGACCTACTTTCAGATACCTTTAAGGGGTTAGACTCAGTCTCGGCTTAGAGTCCCCACCGGAAAAATGAGAAGATGGAACCAGCTGTTTTCTAGAGTTATTCCAGCCCACTGCTCGTGGATTCTGGCTTTAGGAAAAGTCCAAGTGGGAGAATGGGTTTGAGTTTGCTTGTTGTAATATCTCCCCTTTTCTCTCTCTCTCTGTGTCTCTGTCTGTCTGTCTCTTCCCAGGGCTCCTCAAGCATGGGGATTTCTATCACTTAGGATAACTCCTGTCTTTCTCTGATATCCAGTTAGGTAGACGATGCAGCTTCTCCCAGTCGTGACGTTACCTTCACATTGACACAGACTCTAGTTTCATTTTCCTGATGTCCGAGCAAATGGGCACCTCAGCTGGAGACGAGTCCTTCCCTTCGATAAATGACCCAAGCCCATTGCCTGCCACCAGCTTTTCAGCGGGGACTGCCTTTCTTTAAAACAAAATTGAGATACCGTTCACATGACACAAAATCGACCATTTGAAAGGGTGCAACTCCATGGCATTTAGTGCATTCACCATATTGTGCAACCCACATCTCTATCAAGTCCCAGAATATTTTTTTCATCATTCCCAAAGGAGACCCTGTCCCCATAAGCAGTCATTCCCTCTCCCCCAGCCTCTGGTAACCACTAGTCCACTTTCCTCTCCGTAGATTTACCTATTCTGCACACTTCCTCTAATGGAATCACGCACTACGTGGCCGGTGGTGCCTGGCTTCTTTCACTGAGCATCATGGAACGCGTGTAAGTGCCTCATCCCTTTTTATGGCTGAATACTATTCCATTTTGTGGATAAACCACATTTTGCTTATCCATCTACCATCCACCCATCCATTCGTCCATCTATCCATTTATCCATCCATCCATCCACCATCCAGCCATCCATCTATCCATCCATCCACCACCATCCTTCCATCCATCCATGGACGCTTGGGTGACTGCTATGAATAATGCTGCCTTGAACATACGCGTATGATTTGCCATTTGAACATCCACTTTCCAGATACCCTTTGGGTCCCCGAGAATGTCAGCACTGAGGTCTCCTTCAGGGCACCCCCCTTTCTCCCCAGCAACCCAGGTGGGCAGGTGCAGGTAAAAAGTTCAGCCTTCTTTCTAGAACCCAAATTGACTTCTCCTAGCTTGTTTTTATAGCATTTCCATGACTTTTCTTGGCAAGCAAACCTCTGTGCTGTTCAAACTCACTCTCCTGGGCTCTCCTGTCTCAGCCCCCTTGCACATTCATCACCCGGGCACTGCCTTGCATGTGTTACAAAGAAAAGAGCTCTCCACCCTCTGCAGAATGAGCCCTTCCCTGTCCCCACATTTGCCAGAAACTTTGCAAGGATGGTGATTGGATAAGCTCACTCGGGAGGCACTGGGACAGAGAGGGAAGGGGAAACGTGGGGATTACTGTAGCCCGGGGAAGATTTATGGGCTACGGCCTTGGCAGCCCCATAAAACAAGGTTATGGGTGCTCTGGAGCTACTACTTAGCCCGAAGCAGGGGCGCCTGCTCTGACTGGCCGCTGGGACTTGTCCAAAGCAACCTTGTGCTTTGGCAGCCATTCTTACCACCCACCTGTGGGCAGATTCCAGGCTCACTGGTCCTGGGAGAACCCATGGAGACAGAGGTGGGAGGGACCTGCTGGCCACACAGGTGAGCTTTTTGGGGCCCCGATCACATGCCCACTCCCCCGTCCCCCCTCCTTGCAGCTATAGGCAGGTAGCCTCCGTCCCATGTCGGCTAAACGTTCAACAGTTTTGTCATCATCGTTTTGGAAGCTAAGGTAACATGCAACTTGTATTCCAACTACTTTCATTTCAGACAATACAGGTACATCTTTAAGGTAAATAATGCACACAGAGATGCTGTATCGGAAATGGGGGTCCCATACCGATGCAAGATGCAGCTGGGGTGGTCTCACCTTTTCATCCTCCTGGTTTCCTCTAGCTGGAAACTCTGAGTGTCTTGGAGAAATCACAGGCTCATCCTGCTCTTGTGACCAGAGTTGTTCATTGCCCAGATTCCTGATCTTGGTACATTGTAGGAGCTCAAGAAAAGCACCGAGCTCATCACCAGTGAAAGGAGTACATAAAAACTCCCTGGTGTCTCTAAAAACCTTGCCAAAATTCACCATGTATTGGAACATGCTGCTTGCTCTCCAGTTTGTAAAACGAGCTGAGATTTTTTTAGAAAAAGACACGTGAAAGTGCAAAGATAACAGAACTGGGGACATCTCATAAAGCAGAATAGCAGAGAAAGGTAAAGGGGAATGTTTCTTTCTAAGCCGTCAGATGGCGTAACACTTGTCATTTTTCTAAAACGTCGTTTATTTTATAAAATGTCATCTTTTTCAAAACGTAGAGTCCCATGGAGGAAAGATCACTATTATTGGGATCCTTATTTTATCAGCCGTAAAGAGGAGCCGTGGATAATGGAAAAGCATCTTCATAGACCAGAGGTGAGTAAAGAGTGTTTATTTGAAATGAACCAGCGCACTTGCTTCACGCTGAAAAGTCCAGCTAAGGACTGATCTGATATGCTCTTAACGCTGCAAGGGAAAACATGTTTTTTAGTTTCTTTTTTTTTTTTTTTCCCCTGGAAGTCAGGCTTTGCAACCAGCACCCTTTGCTGGTTTAAAGAGCTGCTTGCAGCCTCAGAGCTGCCGGCGGGCCGCATCCCCTTTTCAGATCACGGTTTACACTCTCTGATTCATTTTCTCCCAAATCTGCTGCAGTCACAGGAGCCGTGCGCAGGACAGGATCACAAATTCCAGAGATCAAATATGGTACCTGCCATGGGTGTGGGTTTCCTGGGGACTTCAAAGTCACCCCTGACTTGACGGAGGAGAGATTTCACTTCTTCGTGACAAGCGGCGACCGTATGGGTGGTTCAGGTGACACACGCGCCATCTGTAATTGACTTGTACAAGATAAAGAGGGAACAGGCGTGATGTGCATTTTCCTAGCTGCGGTGGGCGCTTGGTGGGTGTTCACAGGCCCTTCTCCCATCAAAGATGAGTGCTTTGGGCACTTTTTCTGAGGGAAGGAAGTGGCTGCCCGGGGTGGGCAGGACCCTGCTGGCTGTTGTCTGCCAGCTGTGCCGCTGGGCTGTCCCATGAGAGGGGCTTGTGTCTGGCTGTGTGATCAGCTCTGCAAATATCCCTGGGGGTCCCACATTCTCCTGAATCTGGTTCTCACCTGTGCTGGGCTGAATTGATGTTCCCCAAATCCATGCCCGTCTGGATTCTGGGAACGGGACCTTATTTGCAAACAGGGTCTTTGCAGACGTGATGCAGTGAAGGGTCTGAGATGAGGTCTTCCTGGGAGAGGGTGGCCCTACATCCAATGACAGGGTCCTTCTAAGACACAGAAGAGGAGGGACCCAGAAACAGAGAAGCCACGTGAAGACAGGGGCAGAGACGGGAGGGAGGTGGCCACAAGCCCAGGGATGCCTGGAGCCCCCAGAAGCTGGAAGAGGCAGGAAGGACCCTCCCCTGGAGCCTCTGGAGGGAGCGTGGCCCTGGGACACCTTGGCCTCAGACGTCTGGTCTCCAGGATGGAGGAGGGTGGATTCTTGTTGTTCAAGCTCCCAGCTGATGGTCATTTGTTACAGCCGCCCCAGGATGCTTGCACACTACCTACAAATCATTAAATTGTAGCTTCAAACAGCAGTGCAGGACGAGGACATCTTTGAACCCCCACCTCTGTGTCCAGCAGGTTGGCCCAGGTCTTTTCCTCCCCCAATAAGAGTAAAACCTCATTGTTTTCTCCCAGCGCTCTGATGCCCCCAAAGCGATAGATGAGGCTTGAGGGTGTCCAAAAGAGCCCCATGACCATTAGAAAAATAAATCTAGCACAGATTCTGTAATATCTGTGAACATCAATTACATCTCATTCATGATATGTGCCCTGACACAACTGGGTGATACGTATCATGTTAAAAAGTATCTCTTTCAATCAAGGAAAGGAATTCAGGGAAAGAAGAGTAGGTCAGACTTTGAAAAAAAAAAATCGGCGTTTTCGAAAGAAGAGCTAGGGCAGTACATTTGGCAAATTACCCGAGTTTTAGAAATTGTTTTCAAGGAGCCATTAAAAGTAACCTATTATGTAAAAAAGGTATGTGAGGCGAGTCAGCGACCCACTTTCTTCATCAATTAAGCGCAGAGCATGTGTCCTCAACGAACAGAAAACGTCCTTCATCCCTCCTTTCTGTTGGCTTTGTTTATCAAGCCACGGAGACACAAAAAGTAAAATTCGTATTAAAGTCCGATGAAACCCACGCATAAAGCAGAGGTGACCTGGAACATCAGCCTTTCCTGGTTCCAAAATCATCTCAGATGGGGCTGAAATGCAAGTACAAGACGAGTCCCGTGGTGTGGACGACGGGGATCTGACACTGGGACTCAGCATTCCCCGCCGGGGATGCAAAGGGTACCACCCTAGCAGCTTCGAGTCTGACCACACGGTGCATTTGTGTCATGCGTGGAGGACGCCGGGAATTCCCCACTCGGCTCGTCACACGTCACAGACCTTCACTGTCCTCAATTCAGAGCAGGTTCCTTAAAATGTAAACTTATGTTTGTGGCGCTGAAGTCTATGAGGATATTGAACCAGTAACACATGATGTGTTTAGAAAGGTGACAGTGTGAGAATTATGCAGTTGGGCGAACGTGGATGAAGCATAGGTGGGGTACCCTAAGAAGGTGAGGTACCCTATGCAGGTGGGGTGTCTTATATAGTTGGGGTGTCCTATGTAGTTGAGGTACCCTATCTACTTGAGGTGTCCTATCTAGTTGGGATGTCCTACATGGTTGGGGTATCCTATATATTTGGGGTACCCTATGGTATTGAGGTAACCTGTATATTTGGGGTATCTTATGCAGGTACAGTATCCTATATAGTTGGGGTGTCCTATACAGTTGGGGTACCCTAGGTAGTTGGAGTATCCTATACATTTGGGGGACCCTATGGTATTGAGGCAACCTATATATTTGGGGTGCATTACAAAGTTGAGGTACCCTATGTAGTTGGGGTAACCTGTATATTTGGGGTACTTTATACAGGTGGAGTCACCTACGTAATAATCCATACCCCAAATACCAGGGGCATGTTGTAAGCTTCACAGAAATCTAAATGGAAATCCTATTTAATCAACAGGGGAAATTTTTAAAATATGGGGCAAAGTTATGATCTCAACCAGGGTATATAAAAATAATCCTTAAATTATAAACTGTCTTGTACTGGGAGATATTGGAAAAGGACTATTTTCATTGTGTTTTGGAGTGTTTTATTATACATTCCAAAAGTCAGTGTCATGCACCGATGCTCTTTTTGCATGAAGTAAAGTTTTCCCTAAACTTGTAAACCGATGGCTCACTGTCACCTTTGAAGGAGGCAGTAGAGGGATGCCAAGGTATGAAATGCCAGGGAGGAGCAGGAAAGAGGCAGATCCCAAAGGGCCGCCTCCTCTCTACCACCTTCTCCACACCCCACGGACACACCCACACTGGGAGTCTGACTCATGAATGATGAAACACCCCCTGAAATCCCACTGTGGAACCAGTCACCCCAAGAGACAGCCAAGAAGCTCAGGCTCTAGAAACATTTGTGCAAACCCCCTCCTGTCCCAGAAGTAGGTTTCCTTGCACATGGGGCCGTTATCCATGGTACCTGCCCATAGCTACCTGTCACTGCCACCAAGTCCCACCTTTGCTGAGTAAGAGAGGCAGGGTCTCAAGAGGAACATTTGAAGGGACATCCCCGTGGGCTCATCTGTGCCCTCTGCTGGTGGACAGAGCCTCAGCTTAGCTTAAGCTAACGATGCCCTTGAAATCACCCAAGGTCAGGTGTGGAGGTGACCTTTGGGTCATCTGCCTCCACCCCACACCTTACAGGTGAAGGTCTCTGTCCCTGGATGGGTCACAGTCACCTGGTGAGTTAGCAACAATCTCGAGATGAGAAATCAGGTCAAAACCACGCGCTGGTCTCACTGGAGACACTTCTCTTTGCCGGTACCAGGTCTACTTCTGTGTTTCTGTGACAGGGGCTGAGCCTGCTCCCTCCAAGAACGGGGAGAAGAGTTATCTCAAGAGACAGCAAGACAGTTTTCCCTTTGAAACTCATGCGGACGACAGTGTCCTGCCACAAACCCTGCTTGGAATCGAGGTGCCTCTTTCCGAATTGAGCTATTTGGAGTTATATGCAAGCCCACCGCCCTTGCCTCTTCTGCAAGTACAGAGGACAGAAAACATTCAAACTGAGCGAAAACAGAAATTGAAGGAGATGACGGAGTCCGTTGTGCGACAACAGACATATGCATGTCTGAAAATCACTGCATTGTGCAAAATCTCCCTGTAACCGCAGACATGATGGGGGAAAATGGGATTAGGGTCACTTAAAAAAAGATAGGAATCTAGGGAAAATGGTAGCATGCTTTTCTACATGCTAAAGGAGTAAGAAATGCTTCCATATTCCAACGCCCGTGGCACTTGATCTGAAAAAGGACTCCGAGTTTGCTTGTGGAATTGGGCATTGGAATGGTTGCAGCCCTGGGTTATCGTGAGAACGTGGAAAGAGGGCTGTCTGGAGGGAAAGTTGAAACCCCAGATGTGGGTGGGTGGGGCACCTTCTTAATATCCCCATGAATGGAGGGCGCTGGGAGATGTCCGAGGCGTGGACATCCCTGTACGTGCTGCAATTCTTCTAAAGACTCGTTTCTACCATGTGCAGTTTTCTGCATTCACCTAGTTTTTCTCTAGGATGAGATTTTGCATAAACAAATGCAAAACTCCCATTGTGTCCAACTTGTTTTTTTTTTTTAATAGAGATCAGTTGCTTTGGAACAGATGCACATCTTCAAAACAAATTTTAGAGAGAATGGCGGCATATGGTTTCATGTAGAGGCCTCCTTTAGAAAATATTAACCAAACTCCAAATAAGTCCATGCCCAATGTCTCGGTGAGTAAAGGATGTGGCTGGAAAAAGCAGCTTGGAGCGGTTCCTTCAAGCTCTACGGACGTCTGCCTGGAATGTGGGTCCCTAGGGGGAGCCCACCTCCTCCGGGGCTGTGAAGCCCCACCTGGAACATGGGTCCCCTCTCAGAGTTCACCCCACCCCCCGACATCAGACTCATATACGCATGTTCACACACACCTGCTCACACATGCAGTACCTATGACAAGGTATTAACGTCCACCGCAGCTGCGTGCTACTCTTCTCTCCCTTGGCTTTCCAAAATTAAACCCCAAACAGTAAATCACGTGCATCTCAGAATTCATCTCTTGATACCATTTTTATTGACAATGCTGACGATTCTTCCAATTTATCTGGGAGGAAAACATCTACAAATGCAAATGTTAGGTGATGCTGAACACGACATGAAAAGAAAGTGACAGTTGCTATTTTAATTTAATTCAAAATGTTTCCAGGCTATTTTTAACTAATCAAGTCCAAATTGTAGCAGCGCCAAGAGCATGCATTGTTTAAGGAACAAAAGTGAAAACAGAATCTCCTACGGTCTCAAGGAATCCTGACATTTATACTGTGTGTTAAAAAGGTCATTAAGGTTACACTGGAATGATTTGGGATGTGAATCTGTATCGTTTCAATTCTGTGGGAACAATACCTGAACAACAACAGTCCCCAAAAAATTATGGAAAAAGAAAAGCTTGTATGTGCAAATTGCTTATTTCTGGTAGACAATTTAAGAAAAATGTAGTCTCTGGAAGCTTTTTTATTAGATAGCTCTCATTTCCCACATCTTCAAAGAATGATAAAAATGTTCTTCTACTCAACCATGCCTGCATTTTATTTTTAACGGAAGTGCTGTCATTTTGTAGGGAAAAGAATGTTCATCCATCCTTTTATTGGCCCATGGAGGAAAAAAAAAATCAGTAAGCCTATAAGGAAAGATTTAATTCACATTGTTGACGTATCATGTACATGCATTTGGTACACGAGGAAATAATGCAAGAATTGATGGGTCCCCACAGCACACTCATTATGCGGACGGCCAGCCAGGCCACGCACAGCAGAGCTAAGGACAGGATCCCAGCACCACGGCGGAAATACTTCATATACAAGAGTTCATTTTCATATGGCTTCATTTTCACTCGACATATTTTTGAGGGACTGAGGAGGAAAAAAATATATGCACACGTCTGAATAAAATATATTTTCGGTCGCGTTTACGGAGGAAGTTGGTAAATAGATTCGATGATCTCGTGGCTGGTTTTGTCTCAATTAAAACGGCATGTTGGAAAACTGCTCTATATATTCTACCTCATTAGAAGTCAAACTAAAAGAGAGAGAGAGAGAGAGAGAGAGAGAGAGAGAGAGAGAGAGAGAGGGGGGGGGGGAGAGAGGATTTCTACAAAAAA